>NC_048219.1:187030618-187057615 GCF_002007445.2 Ailuropoda melanoleuca
AAAAAAAAAAGAACCAAACATAATATGAATTATCAAGTCTGAGGATAGAACTAACATTTGCTTAAACAGTGGTTGATGACCATGAAGAGTTAATAAAAAAGTCACTGTCTTCCCTTAACATTTAAGTCCTTCTTTCATAAGTTGCCTGTGCTACATTTTAATAGAAAAGTGATCTCATTTCAAAATACAATTTTGTAGGCATTTATTCATGGACACACATGCATACACATGCATATATTTTAATCTATGTGGCCACAACCAGGGCAGTTACCATCTGTTGCAGGACACATCTATTGGAAGGTGAGATTTTTAGTTTTAAATAAAATTTTGCAACATCACATCTGGCAATCACAAAAGTAAATATGGAAATTACAAAATCCCCTTGAATTAGGATGAATCCAAATAAGCCCTTATAACTTCCTAAACTTAAGATACGAGCTCCTTTTGTCTGAATAACCCGCTCTTGTTGTACAGAATTAATTAACATGGATTTGGGTGACTTCAAGTTTTTATCTGAATACATCTTCATTTCTTCAATATTTTAAAAGTCAAAGTTGATCAGGAAAACTCTAAGATAGTTGCAGTGATTTCTTCAGATACCTTACTTCCCTCAGCCATAGCCTATATTTTCATGATTTAGAGTCTACACTGGATTGAGGGAATATCCATATTTATATGAAGATAAATATTGGCAACTAACATTTATCTACCACTTATTCACCACAGTACATTAGGAACTCTGCTGAATACTCTCTGCGCATGATATTTTCTAATCTTCTAACTATTTCTGAGATGGTACTGGTATAATTTCCATTTTACAAATCAGGAAACTGAGGTCTAGAGACATTATGGGACCAGCCCCAAATTCCACAGCTACTATATAATTTAAGAATCAATTTCAGCTGTAAGAGGGACCTAAATATACTCATTTAGACAAATGAGGGTTTACATTTTTCTCTTATAGCATGAAGTCTGAAGACGAGTGTTTACAGCTCAGGAACATCACCTGGGAGGTCTCCACGATTCTTCCGGTTATTAAATCATTGTTGCAAGATGGCGACTCCAACCTTAGCAACAAGTTAGCATCCCAGGCCAGAAGCAAGAGTGAAGTGCCAATGGCTGAGCCCACCCCTCTCTCAGGCAGCTTTCCCAAAAATCCCAGTCAACAAGTATCACTTAGATTTCATCACCCACCTATCTGCAAGGAAGTTTAAGAAATGCAGAGTTTTAATTTGTTATTGTTTTTGTTGTTGTGTTTTCTGAACTGGGCTAATTGCTGACCCATCGAAATCAGGCTTTTAGTGGGGGTGCGGGTGCCTCAGTGGCTCAGTTAAGTGGCAGACTCTTGATTTTGGCTAAGGTCATGATTTGGGGGTCATGGGATTGAGCCCTCTGTCTGGCTCTGCACTCAGTGGAGAGAGAGGATTCTTTCTCACTCCCTCTCCTTCTGCCCCTCCCCTTGTTCTCACACACTCTCTCTCTAAAATCAATCAATCTAAATCTAAATCAATAAATTTTTAAAAAAATAAGTCAAGCTTACTAGTAAGAAAGGAGAAAGGAGATATTGAGTAGGAAACCATCACCCTGGTGAGGAGCTTGGAGCCATTTTTCTCTGCATTTTCCTAAGAGAGTGTTTCAGCCAGAAGCGATGATAAGGAAGCTTCCATGTTCTTTCTTCACCTCTCCTCTGTCCTCCACTGGGATGAGAAAAGGGGAATCCTATTTGCTCATATTGCCTGTGGGTGTTTCTAAAGAAAAACTATTCCTCCTTTCTTTCTTTTCTCTCTTCTGTCAGCAAATGAGAGCTCATAAAACTGGGTGTTAACTTGAATGTTTTCATCAAGGCAATGCAGGGAGCAGTAAGACAGGAAGTCTTATCAGTATTTCAAGGTAGGTGGCAGAGAAACTGTAAAAACATAAAATATATAAGATATCACCTATAACACGTATACAAGATGCCCAAGTTTGTGATGGTCAGAAGAGATTAGCTTTGTTTTGGTTTTTTTCCTTTCTAAAGAAATTCTTGGGAAATCAGTGGAGTACTGTGAGTTTATTCTCCATCCAAACCCTTTGCCCCTCATTGCAACACGTAAGCTTCAACAGAGCCCCTCAGAGAACTTGAGATGGATTCCAGGCATTAGCCGGTATGCAGTGAGCATGAGCCTAGCAAATGCTAAGGACTCTAAAGGCAAGAATTTGTAGCTTTCAGCTGGAAACAGTGGGACAGGAAGAGAAATCTCAGGCCGTGTTGAAGTTAACTACAGTTCTACTACAATTCCACGAGTCATGCTCATAATCTAGAAGTGGACCATCTAGAAGTGGACCATAAAGACACAGCTGCCTGACACTCCGTAAGAAGACCACCTGTAAGGATGATAGGACCGACAGGAGAGCTGATATAAATGGACCATCAGAAATCAGACGCTGATGGGAGTTCTGATGGCCAGAGAAGGATCCATTGCCCAGATAATGGAAAATACAGCTGAATATTCCAGAGAATATGTTGAAAAACTCTGGAAGGCACCCATGATAGAAGGAGATGGGTTTGAATACCTGCCAAGACTGCAGAACATGAAGCCAGATCCACATTGCCAGGTAGGTAAGATCCTTCCTTTTCTCTTGTCTTTCTCCTTTGACTCTCCCTCTGCATTAATCCTGAAGACATCAAAAAGGGAGTGGTGGGGAGGTGAGCAATAGAGACAACGGTTAGCTTTCTGAAAAGACTGGGGCTACAGGCTGCCAGCCTCAGCTAGGTGAAAAGAAAATCTTCCCCTAAGTGAATATTACAGAAAATATTAATACATGTTATCAAAAAATTGCAATTACTAAAGTGAAACTTATTTGCTCACTTAAGGAGACCACAGAACCTTTATTACCTGTGACTGATCATAAAAAGCATGCATCCACCTCAGATTTCATGCCTGAGTTTCTATGGAAAGATCTTACTCCCACTAAGAAGATGTGAAGGCAGCAAGAGAGACAGAAATGCACTGGCACTGGATTATCTCCTCCTTTTTGCTTCTTCTTTATAGTGCTTATGCTCTTTTTCTCTGTCTCTGAGAAAGAGAAGATGGGGCCCCTCTCCATGCTGCCCTATCTATGAGATACCTGAGGAAATCACATGCACAGAATTCACTTGGAAAGTGACCACCTGACTACCATTAAGGCTGACAGTCCAATGGAGAACCCCCTTGAGCTAGGCTGAAACATACAGGACTCCTACCTGAGCTACAGAACACAGACCCATTGAGCTTCTTTACCCCTTACCCCTAAACGCATAGTACATATTTGTTTCTGCTACTCAAATGCCAAGAATGCCTTGTCCAGAAGAATGAACATAATCAAGGACATGAGAACTATGGCGGGAGTGTACTAAGTTTTAGGACCTTTTCTTATCCCTCTCAAAGTAGAACCAATTGAGAAATAGACATAGGTTTGAAGCACAAGGAAAACCCATGTCAATCATCTAGCTGATTCGAAAATGCAGCTTTACATGAGCTTGCTGTTTTTATCCCACATCAATCACCAGCATGAATGCTGGACAGCCTAAGGCCTCCCTCAACGTAGCCGACCTGATCTGACCACAAAGAGGGCAGAGAAGAGAAATGCACTGAGGAGAGGGAAAGGAGAGGGTAGTTCTGAAGGGGAAGGAGCCTGGGAGAGGCACTGAGTTCCTGCTGCCTGACTCATGGTAAGCACGTCATGGCTCCCGCCCAGAGCAAGGTAAGTGAAGGCACAGATATGCTGAAGGCTCTTTCCTCAAACTTTCACATTCCCGCCCCTTCATGGAAACAGAACGAAACAGAACATAGAGAATCTTTCTGCCAGTATCAGTGTTTGAAGTTTGCAGAAAAGGCAGTGGGAGCTATAGTAGTTAAGAGCCTGGCATCTGAGCTGTGCTCCCTGGGTGTCAATCCTGACTCTCTCCCTCCTAGCCTGAGCACATTGTTTTTTAACAGTCAGCTAATCAAATCTCTCTAGTAGGCTTGTTGCAAAGATTACATTAGTCAAGAAATATAAAGCACTTAGAATAGTGTCTAAAAGATACTAAGGGCTCCCTATAGGTTAATTATAATGCAATTATCTTATTCAAATGCTAAGCCATATTTCTCTGCATATGTGTATCTCTGCTTTGATTCATCTTTAAAGTGTTTTATAAATGCCAGCAAACCATCACACTTCTATTAATTTCCATTACCTAAACATCATCACCTGGCTTCTTTTACTTTATTTTCACCTAAGCGCAAGGAAGGAAATAAATTTGAGATAGAGGATATGACATAACTTATGGGTACAGATTTTTTTTTTTTCTGTTTGCTATTATACCTAACAAGATTTGAATTTGCAGATCTTTTGACTGGGTGATGAATTGTGAATAAAACCGAAAATTAAAACCATATAAAACAAGGTAAATTTTGAAGTTGGGTAATAGTATCCAAATTCTCTATTTTCATACTTTTATTTAACTGCAGACACATCAAGTGATCTGTGCCAGGGTGTGGGGAAATCCACAGGTATGCTTGCTTTGAGAGGAAAAAATCACCAAGACCGTGTTTAAGGGGTGTTGTGCTGTGGAGGACTGGATCTTCTTTGGTGCTCTTCAACTGCTGTTTATTAGAGTTCTAGGTATTCATAAGACGTAGCTTTCCAAGAGCCCATACTGCCCCCAGGCTTAATCTTGTGAACATCCCTGCACATGCATGTACAGGAACACACACATTCATACACACGGACAGTTGTTTGTATCAATGAAGAGGTGATAGACTGGTATTTTTTAAGAGTACAATCTTTAATGGACTTCACATAGGTAAAGAGCATCGAGAGCCAAATCACGTCCATCAAAGAAGCTGCAAATCAAACCCACATGAGCCAACAACATTGAAGGCAAGATTGAGGTTTGATGATGAGGTAGTTAAGAGTAGGGACTCAGTAACAGAATGCCTGGGTTCAAATCCCACTCATGTCATGTACCCTCCTGTGCGACATTTGTGAAGTTTACTTAACCACTCTGTGCTATAGTATGCTCATCTGTAAAATGGAGATACTAATAGGACCTACGCCTGTATAATAGAAATAACAACAGGACCTACCTCAGATGTTTGCTCTTCTTGTACCTCTGTAAAAAAGTGATAATAACAGCGGGTCTCATAAGATTGCCATAGAGATGAAAAGATTAATACCCACAAAGCTCTTAGGAGGCTAGCATACAGTGAGCATTAAGTAAGCATTCCCTGTGATTGCTATTATTATCAAAGCCTCAAAAATGAGATTAGCTCAGGAGCAGTGCAGACATAAGCATAGCAGGGCTGGGGAGACGAGGTTATTGCCATGGTAGCAGGGGAGCAGAGAGACTCACCTTCGTCGACTGTGGAAGTGGAATGTATAGCACGTGCCTCAGTCAGGGTGACCAAAGAGCCATCAGCAAGACAGACAGAATGATCTTATTTTGTTCTGCTTTTCTAACAAGCCAAAGCATCTCTCCAGGGGAGATTTGGCAATGGCAAACCAAATGACTTAAAGTTAGCAGTGCTGAATGCCTTTGGTCCGGTCTATCTTAATATAAAGACTTTGTGTTTGCTCCAAGAATAAAGTTTTTATTTAAAGTGAACCCTTTGAACTTTCACAGACCAAAGTGATTATATTCAGCAATCAATAGCTCAGTTTTGCTGCTCACTGCCCTCTGCGGCAAAACGTTGTGGTACAAACTATAAATCTTCCACATCCCCATGGTTTTTTATCGGTTATCTGTCTCACAGGTGTTGATATTACACACACATGCCTGCCCACAAAGGTAGCTTCTCTTTTACCAAAAATAAAATCAGAGATGTTAGCTACTCTTTATTAAATTAGAAAAGTGTATATCCACATTAATTTTAGCACATGATATTTTTTTCGACAAAGGATATTCCCATTGATTCTCAATGACTTCTTTATAGGAAGACAAGATGTCTCCTCTTATCATATCGTGTCTCTATTTCTGCAATTTTGGTTGCTCCATATATTCAGTTTTGGGTTAATTTATTTCACATGACCATTAATGGAAGTTAGAAGCTTGAAGACAGTGTTACCAACTTTTATCTTGGAAATCCATTTGTGGTACCTCTATAATGCCTTAACTCTAGCCAGACACGTAGCGGCTTTTAAAAATGGCAGCCATTGAACAGGAACATGGCATTTTTCAAGCATTCTAAAAACTGCTTTCTAAATTAGTCATTTAGATAATAGGTGCTTTTCTCCTCATCAAATGTTAAAAAGTGGATTATTAATGGCATAAATAGGAGAAAGAATTGCTCTTTTTGCCTTATTCATTAAATCAACTAATTAGTAATTTTTGTTTGTTTTTTACTTAGTACATTTTAGGTAAAGTTATCATTTCTTTTTTTATCACAAATGGAAAGACAAGCTAGAAGAGGGAATAACCTTGAGCCCTATATCATACTTATTATCCTCACTGGTGAAGTGAGTAAGTGATTGAGTGAGTGAGAGGTGTGAAATTCCAGCTGAGAAAAACGCTGTTTGAAGAAGTGCTGGCACAGAGACTACAATTACAAAAAGAAAATATATATATATACATATATGTGTGTGTGTGCATGTATATGTATTTATATGATTGCTGAAATTTAAAAATCATTTATAAAAAGGAAAACTAGATGTGTAATTATGTCATCATCTACATGGCTCACAGTTTCCACTAGTCCAAATAAAAAGTATATATTCTAAAATATAATTCAATTAGCAGCCACAGCAATCCAAGTGATCAATTATAGAAATAAAGAAAATGACAACTCAGTAGGAAATGAATACATTTTTATAGTCTCATTTTTCACTACATCATGATTATGATTTTACTGTAGACTTATAAATTCACTGATTCACATTGGTTAGTAGTTTCAGACTTAGTTTTATGTGTGATTGGAGAGTTTCTATGTCCCTGATGGATTTATAGTGCAGATATATTTAATAAAAATTTGGAAAATTTAAACTCACACTCAGAGAAAATATGCATCATCTTGAGATACCCTGAGGCTTTGATATTATTAAAACATCTCAATGACGTTGATTGACAAAAATGCCTGTCAATGAAAGTAAAATCATTTTTATGGAATTGTCACTTGATAGTAACTTAAGAAAAAATAACTACTGTTGACAAGAAAATAGCATGATTTAAAAGGCTTTGTGAGGATATGAATACAGCAAGTATGAGCATGAGATCATTAACCAGACCAATGGAAGACCAGGTTAAGTTTCTGGCAAATAAATATTTTGGGGACATCTGGTATCTGGTCCTGCATGTAAGCAGCTTGGAGGTTGTCACTTCAATCCTCACAAGAAAAAAGTCCCGAGCAACCCAAAAGTCTAGAACTCTTCTTAGATCTGCCAGAGAATTCAGGTCACATAATAGGTAAACTGAACTACCTGGATACAGAGAATCATAACCTACCTGAATAGAAACCCAGGAACAGATAACCTTTGTGGGATCCAGTACTAGGGTAGAAAAATCTAAATTATGATTGATAGATTTCTGGACACTTGATGGGACAAGGCTGAGAGTTAAGAATCCCATGGAGGCCCAGTCTTGTAGGAGCCCCACACATCTGTGAGTTTCACCTGCAGGAGCCCTACCAGGTTTTCACAATGAAGATCTGAGAAAAAAATCCCCTTGATATTCCAGCAGGATGGGGGCAGGGTAGACATTCTGAAATATGCCCAGAGCATTCTGTTCTTAATAAAGTCTGTCCTTGGGATCACCTGGGTGGCGCAGTCAGTTAAGTGGTTGACTCTTGGTTTGGCTCAGGTCATGAGATGGAGCCCTGCCTCAGGCTCTGCACTCAGTGAGAAGTCAGCTTGAGATTCTCTCCCTCTCTTTCTGCCCCTCCTGCTCATCCTTTCTCTCTCTAACGTAAATAAATAAATCTTTAAAAATAAAAATAAATAAAAAGTAAAAAATAAAGGCTGTCCTCAAGAGGAAATATTTTATCCAAGTCTAACTGACCTAGGGGGAGAGAAATCTCCCAGCTCCAGCCCCCTATAGCCATCCTATCTACCTAAGAAGGGTGGAGAAGGGGGAATGAGAAACACTCATAGTCCAGGGACACAGGCTTGCCCACTAAAAGGCAGACCTAGCCAAGGGCTAGAGAAGACTTCCTCCCAACACACGCCCTATGGCCACATCACAAAAGGCCTATCTGTGTATCACACTTCGCAACAAGAAAACAAACAACCCATTCAGAAATGGCAAAAGATCTGGACACCTTCCCCCAAGAAGATATACAGCTTAGCTAATAAGCATATGAAAAGGTATTCTCCATCTGAGCATTCAGAAGTTGCAAATTAAAACAACCATGAGATACCACTCTGCACCTATTAGAATACTGAAAATTCAAACACTAACAGTGTTAGTATCAGGAGGAGTGAATGGTATCTGAGAACTCCATACTTTCCACTCGATTTTTCTATAAGCCTAAAACTGCTCATAAAAAATGAAGTCTACCATTTAAATAAATAAACTAATAAATACAGCAAAATTTTTGTGAGGGTGCAGGAAAAAAGGGGAAAAAAAGCAATAGCTTTAAATTTTTAAAAAATGCACATAAATGTAGATAGATGATAAATAGAGATAGAAAATTGACTATCCTATTTTCTCATTTTTAAAAATATTTTATTTATTTTTGTCGGAGAGAAAGAGCACAAGCAGGGGGAGTGACAGGCAGAGCAGGCAGAGAGAAAAGCAGGATCTTCCCTGAACAGGGAGCCTGTTGCAGGACTCGATCATAGGACCCTGGGATCATGACCTGAGCCAAAGGTAGACACTTAATCTTAACCAACTGAGTCACCTAGGCGTTCCTCCTTTTTTCCATTTTAAACATTTTTAACATGAATAATAATACTGGAATCTTTGCTTTTCCTTATTTAATTGAAAGTAATTTTCATGTACATCTGTTTGAAAATAAATCCATTTACTAGGGTCTTCTAATGTTTATTCATAAAAATATAAATGGTTCATATTCTCTTGTTCTTAAATAGTCTGGGTTAGATTCAACATTTGAGCATTTTTATAAAGTTCATCTCTGAAACAAATCCTACTACTATAATTTCTGAAGCCAACATAATGTGTCTGGCTTATTCCTTTTAATACTTTAAATAATGAAATTGTTTACAACTTAGGTTTTTCTCATTAGTTACAACTAACCAACAATGAGAAATGTACTAAAATATGATGTGGTTTAAAAGGTGCTAATTAAGCTATAAATGACAACATCCTGACTCTGAAGCATGAGTCATTAGTAATTCCAGTTGAAGTGCTTTTTGGTCAGCACAATCACTCAGTCATCCTAAAGGGAGTAGCAGATCATCAGTCTGGAATTACCTAGGTGTGGCTTTGCCCAGAGGCAGAGGGATGGACTGATTGATCTCTGGGAGTTTCTTCCCACCCTGGAGTCTCAGATGGCTAAAACTTGCAATTGAAATAAGCTTACCACAGTCCCCTCTGCCCTTGATCCCTCTTCTTCCATCCATTATTAAGTGATACCTTGACTCCTTTGCACTCTCCAACCCCTTTCAAGTTGATGCCTGTCAGGATTCGGGATCCTCACTGGTGTCTCCCTTCCTTTAACAGTAATTCAAGTGTTGATTCAGCAGGACGCAGAGGAGGTGAAAGAGGGTACAATGTGAACACACCGAAGGATTTTAAATTCCAGCTTGTGAATCCATTTCCTTAACATAACTCAAAAGGATTAGGACAGGGAAAGCTCTCAGCTTAGAATGCACATTAAAAAAGTAAAAGTCGAATTACCATGTTCCATGGAGCTGTCACATATATAATGTATATATATATAAATAGATATACATATGTACATCATATATATCCACATACATATGTATACACATTGCATATACATCTATATACACATGTATATATATATAAAATGTGCATATGTATATCCATATATATGAATATTTACATCGACTTGCCCTGACTTGGAGTCTCAACGTCATTTATACAAACTGCTGAATGAGAAGGAGGGCACTCATAGTTGAAGGAGACAATACTGCAAGCAAAATGGCGGTGACTTGAGAAGGCAGACAATGGGAAGAGGCAGTGTCTTTCCAAATAGAAACTGCCAACATATATATATATATATATATATATATATAGTATATTAATGATATAATGTGATATAATTATTGTTATATATACTCTCCATAATTCTACCCACCCCACCTTCTACCTATTCCCTCTTTTCAGAGCTGACTGATTAATCTTTATGTCCATATTTGCACATTTAATCAGTTTTCATGTTGCTCTTCAAAATAATTAGAGTAGCTATTCTTTATTATTATTATTAGCAATATTCTTATATACTATTATAATTACTTCAAGGATAGTTTTGATATTTATTTTGATCTATATTTACTGTTGTATAAATATAATAAGGAGAAGGTAGGAGGAGGAAGATAGAATACACTGAGATTTTCTCTACCTCTCATGTCCCCTAAGTATAGCCCTGATACAACCAGTCCTTTGGTCTATTTCACCATGTTACCCTAACACGAAATGTCACAATCCCCTCTGCAGGTTTTTCCCCTTGGAGGAAGACACAGTCCTTTAATGAATCTTGGATTTTCTTCATCCAGTTTCCCATGAGTGACATTGACTCCAGAATCCCAGCTTGTAATACGTCTGTCTACTCAGTGGCAGGGGATGCTCTCCACGTCCACGGCTCAATTTTGCAAGGCATCCTGTGACCTACCATCAACTTTTGCTTCTCATAGTCAACTTAGTAAATCTTACGCTTCCAGAATCATTTGGGGGATAGAGCCAGAGAAAGATAGCAGCTCTGTGCAGGGGATATTTACATTTAACAGCAGTGGCCTTGGTGGGAATTGCCATCACTTTCAGCTGAGCTGTAACTAGCAAGCAACCTACATGGTGAGCTCAGAGTGCTTTGGAACTTTCCAACCCAGGCTTCCCACTTCAGCGGTGGTGGGAGGCTGAGCTATTTAGGTAGATGAAAGGAAAGTGATAAAGACAGAAAGGAGAACTTAGAACGAATTGTGTAAATAAACCTGTATTCCCCTCCCATCTCCCCTTCTTTTCTTCCTTCTGTCCAAATTTCCTTCCTTCTCTCCTATCTTTTAAATCAAAAGACTATATTTTCCAAGTTCAGTAAAATAAAACAGGTATAAACATATTTTCAAAAGCAGAATTCTGTCCATGTATTAGAAATCTCTACCTTGTCTGTGCTATAATGGAGAAAAGGGAGGAATCTATGTACCCAAAGTTAAATGATGGCATGAGGTGTGAATTGCAGAGAAGTTAGAAGCCCATAGAAGACCATGTAGGTATATCACCTTTCCATTTCAAGGATCTTCAGACTCTACCTATTGGTTTCTAACACTCTGCTTTTAAATATGTATAGGCTTCTCCAATAGAGGAAAGGACAAATATCTTTATTGAGTCCTTGTATTGGTAAGCTGGGGCTGCGATAACAAAATACCATAGACCAAATGCTTAAACAAAGGAATTTATTTCTCTTAGTTCTTGGAGCTGGGAAGTTCAAGATCAAGGTGCCGACTGATTTGATTTCCCAATGAAGGCTCTATTCCTGGCTTCCAGATGTGTGCCTTCTTGCCATGTCCTTACATGGAGAAGAGAGAGAGAAAGGAATCTAGCTAGCTCTTTGGTGTCTCTTCTTATAAGAACACTAATTTCATTATGAAGGCTCCACCCTCATGACCTCATCTAAACCTAACGACCTCCCTAAGGCTCAATTTCCAAATACCACCACATTGAAGGGTAGGGCTTCAACCTATGAATTTTGGATGAGAGGACAAAATTCAGTCCATAGCAGCCCTGTTACTCAATTAAATAACACCTACTTCATTGCAGAAGTTCCTGGTGAAGGCTGACACTAATATAGTGCTTACTGTGTGCCAGTGATCACTGCAAATCCTCCATACATGTTTAAGATCCTTTAAGATCCACAGCAACTGTTTGAGGTAGTTACTATAATTGTGCCCATTTTGTGGAGGTGGAAATTTATGAATAGAGAGGATCAGCACTTTCCTTGGGTCATATAGCCAGCAAGTGATAGGACCATGTTTCAAACTCAGCCACATTGTCTCCAAAATCTTCAAAGCTGTATAATTCCTACCTTAACGGAGTCAGTACACATCATTTCTTCATAACCTTCATCACTATGTTAGGACTTCACAATTATAGGTGCAATTGCTTTGGAAAACAGTCTGATAGTTCCTCAAATGATTAAACATAAAGTTATTGTATGACCCAGCAATTTCATTCCTAGATATACACCCAAAGAGAATGACAACATACGTTCACACCAAAACTTGTACATAGATGTTTATGGCAGCATTATTCATAATGGTCAAAAGACTGAAACCATCCAAATGTCCATTAGCTGATGAATGGATATACAAATGTAGTTTATTTATCCATACTGTGGAGGATTATTCAGCTATGGAAAAGAACGCAGTGCTGATACATGACAAAACATGGATGAACCTTAAAAACATTAAGCTAATTGAAAGAAGCCAGCCACAAAAGACCACATATTACACATGCCTAATCATAGAAAATATTCAGAACAGGGAAATCTACAGAAACATAAAGTGGATCAATGACTGCCTAGGATAGGAAGAGGGGGGTGAAAGTTTAAGGGAATGATAGCTAAAACATATGGGATTTCTTTTTGGGGGGATGAAAATGTTCTAAAATTGACTGTGGTAATAGTGGCATATATCTGTGAATATACTAAAGGGCATTGAATTGTAAACTTTAAATGGGTGAATTGTATGATATGTGAACTATATTTCAATAAAGGTGTTAAAAAAAAGATTTTACTGTTTGGTATCTACTCACTCCATGTAATCTATTCTAGAAATTCATTCTCCTGCACACAAGCATGCTCTTTGCTTTCTTTTTTGCAGGACACACACTCTCCTCTGGCATTATATGGTGCTTCCATTTCTTTCCTACTTTTTCTTTCCTCCATACTCCTGCTCTCACCTACTCCTCACACCTTTTTTCCCTTTACTTTTGCATTTTTGACCCCAGATACAAAAGCCCCTAAAACATGAGTCCTGACCTCTGTTTTTCTTTTGACTGAAGCTTTTTTTAGGTTTTTAAAAAAGATTTATTTATTTATTTTAGAGAGAGAACATGAGTGCAGGGACAGTCATATGGAGAGTGAGAGATTCTCAAGCAGACTCCCCAGTGAGTGGAGAGCCTGACGTGGCCCTCAATCCAAAGGCTGAGATCATGACCTGAGCAGAAATCAAGAGTCAGATGCTCAACCAACTGAGCCACCCAGGTGTTCCTTTTTTAAGTTTAGGGTAGTGAATTTTTTCACCTGAACTAAAACCTCAAAGTCAGTGAGGAACAATGAATGAATGGATTTAAATAGATGACCAAATGTGGAGACTTAGCTCTCCAGGCCTTTGGCTTTGGACACATCACTTTATTTTATTGAGTGTCTGGTTCCTCATGTGTAAAATGAAGCAAATATTACATATGCCCAAACCACCTCACTAAAGTGTTGGTACTATTAAATAGATAATACACAAAGGGAGAATTCTTCATAAACATTGAAGTACATGTAAATATAAATGGTACTATATAAATTTTTTCAGTATGCCTAAAAGGTAATTTTTTATCTTAAGTTACTATAATTTGTCTGTTATCACTTTTTCTCTTTCCAAAAATGAAATCTTGCCACCACTGATAATGCTGCTTTTATTTCTTCATGTATCCATTAACTCAATTATTCAATTAACAAACATAATTATTCAGTCCCCACTATAACTACCTCTCCTAAGAATGCTGCTAAGTATAGGATTCTCATGGTATATAAAATGACCTGCCTTGGTCCTTTACAGAGCTAACATAGTGGAAAGAGCAAATACACAGAGAGAATGTGATATGTATAATCACAGTGTACATAGGAGCCAAAAGGTAAGTTATCTAATCCAGATTTGCCACTGAATAAATTATGAGAGATGGTTTTCCAGAAGTGTGAACATATGCTCCGAGTTTAAAAAGATGGCTTGCTAATAGCAAGACATTAACGTTTGCAGGTTTTCAAGACAAAAACAGCCTGTGTCTAGGTACAGAGTAGTATTACCGTGGTGAGGACTGTAGCAGTCACTTATATCGGACAGGCCAGATCATGCTTTGTAACAAATAGTCCTCAAATATCACTGTGTTCCATCTACAAAGCTTTATTTCTCATTTACATTATACTCTATCAATACTTGGCTAAGGGGCTCTGATCACTATCGTTACTTTAGAACCCAGGCTAACAGATAGACCACTGTCTCAAGTATTGGTGATTCCTGTGCAAGGGGACAAGAGAAGGGTCATGAGTAGGTCATTAAGTCTTTAGCCCAAAGTGACACCTGTGACTTCTACTTATGACTCATTGGCTAGACCTGATCATATAATACCCTTCAGAACTCAATATTGCTAGAAAATGCATTCTTATCAGAGGCCCTAGGTGGGAAAATTCAGAAATAATTTCCTATGCAGAACCTGTATGAGAAAATCGAAAAAGTTTGACCACAGTAAAAAGTATATAATGTTCTAAAGTTATAGCTTTAAATATGCAAGCCCCATTAGCAAACAAATCAACCACATTTCTTTGTAGTAACATTTAAAAATTGAAAACATTATGCTGTATACATACAAATTAAATCCTGTGTAAAGTAAATTTAAAGTCATGCAACTAAGGTGCACCGAGGTGGCTCAGTCAGTTAAGAGTCTGACTTCAACTCAGGTCATGATCTCAGGGTCCTAGGGTCGAGCCCCTGTCAGGCTCCCTGCTCAGCAGGGAGTCTGCTTTTCTCCCTCTCCCTCTGCCCCTGCCCTCACTCATGCTTTCTCTCTCACTCTGTCTCTCAAATAAATAAATAAAATCTTTTTTAAAAGTCATAGAACTATAGTTTAAAAGACATTTAATGCCAAGATATATTTCCATTTAAACGCTACTGGGATTAATAACTCCTAAATAAACCAGTGAGTGATATTCAGAAATATTTAGCTAATATAAACAGTCTTTATAAAAGAATCTTATGATTGATCGGCTTGGTGGGGATGAATACAATGCCTATTATCTCTAGAAAAACATACTCTTGCTAGGGTTTGAATACTAGCAGGTCATAGTTCAAAAAGTATACTGGGACTGCAGGATTATATGTGCCAAAATCTGAGAATGATAAATTACCTACAGCTATAATCAAATAACTCTTTATGGCAACAGCAGAAAAGAATCATGTATTTTCTACCTTACTAGGAAGACTATGTCATCTAATACAATGAACATCAGCTTTAGCATTAGACATCTGGTTTTAAACTCCCCTCATGCTTTTGTGGCATAAACCTGTTTGTTAGCTACTTCTCTGAGACTCCGTTTCATGTCTGTAGTACAGAGATAATAATGGTAATCTCAGGATTACAGGGATTAAATGTGATAATAGCATGTAGGAGTGCCTAATGGTCCTACAGAACAGACACGAAATAGTAATACCGCTTCCTTCTAGTCTCTTCTTGAGATTATGTACATTTTTCCTTTAAATATGAGCTGATTTTCAAAAAGGGAAGTAACTAGAGCTTCTTAGCAAAGCTACTTCTATCAGATTAGTGTCTGGGTCAAATTTATTACCCTACCACTGGATTCCAGTTGCCCCAGGATTGGTCTCACTAAAGCCTACAGCAGCTACCCACCCAAACACTAATCACCCACTAGATACCAGGGAGCCACTGAGTTAACCAGTTCTAAAGACTGAAAATTAGAGTGACCTGGACATCCTGGAGATGCTGAAATACTATTTCCAGAAGAAAACCAAGCAAAAATAAACATTGTGTATCTTTAGGCTCGTTCTAAAACAGAGTTCCTCAGATCTCAGAGCTGAAGGCTTGGTCCAGGATATCTCTGAGACTATAGTTTTTGCAAATGTTTTCTCCTTCTCAATCCTGTTTCCTCAGTTTTTCTGGTCTCAGTGGGGAGAAGAGGCAGAAGCAGAAATTCCACTGTTAAACATGTTCAGCATGATGGTTTGAGGGGACTCTGCAACTCTAACTCCATGTCTGCCTCCCTCCCCAGGACATGATATTCTGGTTTTAATGAAACGAATGCAGCGTCTCACACTGAGGGTGGGAATCCCATGGTAGAGGAGATTCTCCGTTGTAATGCCCTGGCATGCATTTCATTTGGGTAACTTTTAAATTGTGAATAAGGAACTTAGGGTCAAAGGTAACAAGAATTTAGGACTTTGAGCCACATTGGTGGCATAGCAAGATATCAAGCATTTGGTAATAGTGACTGAGAAAATAACCGTCAAAATCCCAGATGTTTCATTGCAAACAAATTCAAGAATGCATCTAACAGAAACATGTCTGAGGCATTTTACCATTACCCATTCTATTCTTAACTTCTAACTACCAGGATTGTTAACTGTTCTAGAAATCAACATAACTTTACAGAAAAGAGTTTTCTCTAAGCAGAATTTTCTTTTTTTTTTAATTGAAAAAAAATAAAATACTATTTTGGATAGGAATAGTCTTTTGACAAAACCTAACGCATTTTATGTCTGCCACTTAAAATAGTTTAATTACTAGAGTAAGAAATCACACATCAACTTACTACTGGTCTAGGCGTCTGCATTGGGATATCTTCGGAAATGGTATCATTCATAATTTGGAAAATGAATAATTGTTTGAAATGTTTCAACATAGGCCCTTTAACAATTTTACTATATTAATTCAAATTTCATGGTTACCTGATTAGATATCAGTTGGCTTTTGATCATAATGCCTTGTTAACTTCTATATTCATATTACCTCATGCATGTAAGTTACTTGAAAAGACATGTTGTGTCGGGGTTAGCCCACAACAGGTATCAGCAGCCTTAGGCAAAGCCATAGACTAGTTCAATGAAATAGTCAACACGATTCTCAGCATTGCCTTTGGCCCAATGAAAGCTCAATACCTGGAATAATTACCCAATTGTTTGTTGTTGTTGTTTCTCTTAAGATTTCATTTATTTGAGAGAGAGAGAGCATGAGCAGGGGGAGAGGCAGAGGGGGAGAGACAAGCAGACTCCCCACTGAGCAGGAAGCCTGACACGGGGCTCAATCCCAGGACCCTGAGATGGTGACCTGAGCCAAAGGCAGACACTTAACCTACTGAGCCACCCAGGTGCCCTATCCAATTGGTTTTAAGAAAGGCAAAGTGAACAGGTACATCCTAACATGATTTGGCATGTACTCTTTGGATGAAATTTAAAATTTGACTCATTTGGAGGAGACAAAAGTGAAAATTATGCAAGCCAGTAGATAGAAATGTTACACTCTGTCTCCCGGTCTACAGATTTGAATTCTTACAGGCAAATTTCTCATGCGATTTGCACATTTTTTCATGTCCTTAGCACAGATCTATTCCTGTGTCTGTTTTAAACATAAGAGAAGAGTATAGGAGAAAACAACTTTTTATAAAACGACTTAGATAAGTAGGAATAATAGAAAAGGCTCTTCCTATTTAAGACAAAGAAATAAGTTTAAAATTTTCAGAACTCCCGGAACAAATTAATAAATGCTTATTTCCTGGCTATGGAGCAATCTGTGGTAATTACTTATGTTTACATGATTAACTTGATCAAATTTTATGTTCTCCTTCTAAGATAAATAGCATGCCCAGTGCTACAGCACACAAGCGTGAGCCTTCCGAGAGTTCCTCAGACCCCATTGTCTTCTTTGCTTCTGGCTTCCTGGTTTTTCATCTAGCCTTCATAGTTTATCCCCACCCCCTTCTCTTCTGCCTATTACTTAAATATCTCTCTAAGTTCTGCTCTAAATCCTTCCATTCTTTCTCTACGTGTTTCCATTGGTGATTTTATCTAGTATCATGACTTCATATATCATGACTAATAATTCCCAAATCTATAAATCCAATTGAGATTTGTTTTAAGCCTTCTTCCTAAAAGTCTTCTTGGCTTCTGACTCATTTCATGCCCTAAACTAGGTTCATCTTTCTCATACTTGTTCCTTTTCCTCTGATTCTAATTCTTAAGAAATAGCTTCAACATTCAGTGACCCAATAGGGAAATCTGTGAATTATATTTGAATGCTCCGTCTTTCACACTCTCCATAGCCAATCAACCACCCAGTAATGTCTGTACTACTTTCAAAATATTTCTGGAGTCAGTCCATTTGCCCTCTTGCTGTTCTGTTTATTTTAGGCAAGTATGAGTCCTTTTCTGAAATATTGAGAAACATGCTTCTAAAAGTAATTCATTTCTTAAATCCCTATAATGGGCAGAATAATAGCCCCTCAAAGATGTCCCCGTCCTAATCCTTGGAACCTGTAAAGATGTTACCTTACGTGACAAAAGGGACTTTGCAGATATGATTAAGGTTAAGAACCTTGAGTAGAGAAGAATATCCTTGATTATCCATGTGGGCCCAATCAACCCACATAAACATTTAAAAGCTGAGAACCTTTTCCAGCAATGTTCTGTTCATAAGAAAAGGACATGTGTGTCACTGCTTAAAGTGGGGGAAAGAATGTGGGAGAGATCAGGGATTCTGCCTCTTAAATAGGATTTGACCCAATTATTTTTTAACTGTATCTTCTTCATTTCCAGAGTCACTTGATTTGGGCTAATCTTAAAAGTGTTTCCTTCCAGATGACTTAAGATTTCTTTTCCTTGGCATTTTACCACTCATCTTCCTGCTTTTAAGCACCCAAATATCTCTTCTCTTATCTTGTTTCCCTTCTTTTCGTACTTGTAGATTTAGGCTTTTTGTTGTCAATATATCTATAGTACCATTTTAGAAGGTTTGGGGAGGAAATGTACCCAAATGTATATGTTCAATCTGCCATCTTTAAACAAAGCAGCCCCCCTCTTCAATTTTCTTTCCTTCCCAAGCCTTTAAAAAAAAATCATTTTCTCTCTACTTACTCCTTTCTGCACTGGCCATTTTGCATGATGTCCTCTTAATGTAAGGTTTAGTGGAATCAAGACAAATTTTACAGGACAAATACAATCTTGAGGTCTCATGACTGTCATGTACTAAAACTTTATATAAAATGCAATATAAAAATAATATATTCTTGGAAACAAAAAGAGTCCTAAACCTGTATTTCCTCAGAGAAGTTGAAACCCCAAGAGACACTTAACAGAACACAGGTTTTTAATTTAAATAAAGGAAACTCCCTTACTTTTTTGCTCTGTAAAGAACACAGAGGTTTTTGCCTTTAAGCAGGAAATTTAAGGTCAGATGTCAAAACCCAATATCTGATTACAGGCAAGTGTCACCCTTTTCTTGGCTCCAATATATTATACTCAGTATATATCTTACTTTAATCTTCCCTCACTTTCTGGAGAAGAGCCAGACTTAAAATGCATGTTTTCAAAGGACTTGAATAGAATCTTGTCTAAAATGCAAAACATGGTTTCTTTTTTAACATCTTGTGGTATACTTTAATATTTCTCTCTGTGTCTTCATGGTTTTGTTGGCTTCTTAGGAAGGAGTGAAAGAAACCACGTGCAAAAACAAAGAAAGAGGGAAAGAGAGAGATATGAAAGGCACTAATAATGATCATTTTTCTTAAATATAAACCAAATCTTCTTAAATCCTTTCCAGATTCAGTCTTGGTCCTTTCCATAATTTTTTATGATCAATTCAAATTTTATTCAAGCAAGACATTTGTCTTGCTTTATTTTGGCCCCAATCATGAGTGCTATGAAGTCACCATTAATCTGTTTCAAGCATTCTTTTAAGAAAAGATATTTGATTTTAAAATAGAAATGTGTTTCATAGAAGCCTTCAATCATAAATTGTAAATTTTACAGAAAACAGAATTTGCAGTGAGACCAATCCTAAGTTACTCTTAAGGTCACTCTGCCACTTGAGCCAATAGTCCTTGGAGTAAATGACGATATGGTCATTGTTATAACAAACAGGACACTTTCCAAGGAAAAATTCTCATGACAAACCTAACTACTTGCATGCAAGGGAGAGTCAATAACTTGACAAAAAAAATAAAAAACAGTCGATAGAGAATATGAAGAGAAGAGATACGAAAGGAGTAGAGGAGATTGTTTTATTATGTTTCTAAAGGGATAAAAGTAAAGTTTTATAACTTTCCTTCTTTAAACAGTGACCAGAAATGCTGCATAATACTTTGTGAATTTGGCATTTTACCAGAGTTCCATGGAGAATGTTCTCTGAGCACAGTCTGAGAATAAAAGAAGAGGAAATAAACAAGTACTACAACCAATTGAAACACTATTCGTGAGCATCCACAGATGGCATCTGTGAGATTGTAAGAGGGCCAATAAAGCCCTGCCTTGGATATGTTAGTGTACAGAACTTCAATCTACCATTTAAGCATAAATAAGAAAGTAGGAGTCTGACAGGATTAGTTTGAGAAGGTGATCGTGAGAAAATGTTCTGACGCATTCACAGCTTCTCTGACACACACTGGACAGAGGAGGGATGTGTCTGGACCTACAGTAATTTAAGGCATAGCTGTCACATTGTCATTCACTTTGGTCTGAGTTCAATTTACACTGCTATCTAAAATCAAACTTTGTTTTTGCTCTCAGGTGACACGTTACTCTAAGCAGTAATGTGATTAGAGTAACACAAGGCTCAAAAGTACCTTCCAAGTTGTTTTGAGGGGGTCTTTCTCTAACATTGCTAACCATGAATCATGAGTCACAGAGCTTTAACATTGGGTATGTGATACAGACAGGGCAAGCAATGGGCGATGGTAAAAATCTGACATATTGCTTCTTCTTAGAAACCAGTAGAGATTGGGTCAGACCTGGGATTCTGTTACAAAGAACTTGGATTATGAGATTAGAAGAACCTCCCTGGTGGGGAAGGAATTCTTGGAGGCTATGCACATCGTGGGAGCTACCATGAAGACCTAGGCAAGCCACATGAGCAAAAGGAGCATGTCTAGCCAGAGGAGAAGAGTGGCCGGAGGAGAAGATCAGAGGAAACATTGAAGGAACTAGGGATTGGTTACAGAGGCTTGCAACAGCATTTACAAGTATCTGAAAGGCAGAACATAAGCAAAGAAGAGGGGGAAAAAACCCCAAACAAAGCTAATGTTCCCTTTGTGGGGACTTGTTCTGGTTAGATCCATGAAGGGCAGACCCAGAATCGATTCAGGGTAGTTAGAGGGAGATGTAACTTAGCCAAAGTAAGGAGGAATTTTCTAACAATTTGGTTCTACCAGAGTGACCTACATTAAGAGAAACTACATCAGTAGTTTCCAGGCTCAGGGAGAATGTCGAAGCAAAGTCTGGATCGTGTAATCAAGCATTAGAGCAGTGTTGAATTTCATGACTTCTAAGGTCTTTCCAACCCTTCAAGTTAGTAAAGATCTGGCTTGGTCTGAGCATCTGGGCACACCCTGAAC
Source organism: Ailuropoda melanoleuca (assembly GCF_002007445.2). NCBI lineage: Eukaryota > Metazoa > Chordata > Mammalia > Carnivora > Ursidae > Ailuropoda > Ailuropoda melanoleuca. The sequence goes on from NC_048219.1 coordinate 187,052,071, forward strand.
CCAGTCATGGGGCCATGCCTGCTTGATGTGTCACTATTCCACAAACCATTATTTTCTCCAGAAACTTTGGCAATGGAGATTAAATACAGATTTCATTTGATTAGCAAATAATGCTATCATGATCCACAATCTGACATCTTCTTTCTAGGTATATGTCTTTATAAGAATCTCAATAGGCAATAGGTACAACCTAATTCATCAGCTATTTTTACCAAATGCTGTAGGTGTCAAGTTAATAAAATGCAGAATTTGGACCTTGTGCATGGCATGGGGTTTCTATTTCATTAGTATGTTTCCATTTAAATTCCTAAAGTATCCTCAAAATAGCTGGTTACTGGGTTTTGATTTGAGCCTTGGCCTGGCTGTTGATTTGCATTCCAGCACTACAGTCCTCCTCCCTGTACCCACTGCTACATCTAGCAGAGGACGTTCCTATGGGGCTGATAGGGAAAGGGATATTTGGCTTACTCTGGAGGCTACTGTAAGCATCCAATCTATATAGATTCCCTGCCAGATTTTAAACCACAGTAACCCATCCATATGCCATGTGGCCTCCACCCACCCATATGGGACTAGTCCTCTTTTGCCATCCTTGACTATTCAAGGAAAAATTCCTTCCTGCTTCATTTCAGCTTCTGTTCCTGCCTTTTCACATTCCATCCCTGCCCTTATATGATTGCCTACTTTCATCTTCATCTATTCATTCAGACCCTTCTCTCAATCTTTGGTTTTGGTTCTGCATGTTTTTCAGGGTCAGAGTCTATACTGGCCTTGGGTGCTCTTGCTCCAGATGCTCTGAGTTACTCACCTGCTTGATCAGCATCTGGTGGGAGTCACCATCTCACCTGACCTGTCCCTGGTACTGACACATTCAGGTGGATCTCCTAGGCTTATCTTAAATATTCATGAAGATGGACAGATAATGGCCTCTTTACCAATTACCATCGGCGAAGCCCAGAAATGGTGTTTCTAAATGCCAAATAATAACATGTCACCTGTGCACAATTAAGGATTCTTACATTAGGCTGATGGTTCTGGGTGCCTTCTATTTGAGTTCAATTTTCTGGGTCCCATCACACCAATGCCTTCTTCTATGGTGTTTTAGAGACCTTCACCACACATTGACTGAATCTCTAGGGAATATAAGCAAGAACAATGCTATGATGAAGTGACATCAGATGGTTATCTAAGCCAGGCTGGGCTTATTTTTTTCTTTTTTAAGATTTTATGTATTTATTTGATGGAAACAGAGAGAGAGCACAAGCAGGAGGAGCTGCAGGCAGAGGAGAGAGACAAGCAGGCTCCATACAGAGCAGGGAGCCTGATGTGGGGCTCGATCCCAGGACCCTGGGATCGTGACCTGAGCTGAAGGCAGAGGCTTAAGTGACTGAGCCACCCAGGTGCCTCAGCAGGGCTGTGTTTGAGCTGACTCACAAGTTTACAAGAAAAATCTAAGTGGGTACCATTTTATTTGGAACTCTATCAGGCAAAAGCTTAAACACAATGTTCTCCTAGAAGAAATTATTTCTTTTAAGAAAACAGAGATTTAAAAAAAAACCCACATAATTTAATGAAAATTAAAGTAAAACAGAAAATCTTAATGTAAACATGTGGACAAATTAGAGAGAAAATTACAAAAAAAAAAAAAAAGGACATTAAAAAACTTAAAGAAAAAAAGGACCCACTTCAGCACCATGCCATATAGAGGATAGATTTGTTTTTGGACAGGTTTAGAGAGTTCTAACCTTCTGTCTTCTAAATTTCCAATTAAAATGTGAGCACGGAGCAGGGGAATGTGTTTGTTTACACTTGGCAAAAACTGATTTCCTGTTTCTAAGAAAAAAAGCTTTCAAAGCTTTTTTGGACTTCAAATAGCTCTTGCAAAACAATATTTTGATGAGCTAAGTGTAAATGAATCAGAAACATATGGATTGGATTTCTATTGAGATACACATGGGTTTAAACATAAGCTGAAGAGAATGCCTGGTAAGTTATACTTGGAATTGATGAAAACCAAAATGTGGTAAATTTCTCAAAACTTATTTTGAGATACCTTATGTCCCTTATACCCCCGGTCCAAACACTAGAGGTTTACTCTCTCTTTTTAGGAAATCTTTTCTGAAAGGTAGAAGTTACTTGTTCTTTAATGGAGAACAGTTAAGTTTTAAGACTTCAAAGAGGTGCTATCATACACATTTACCTATCTGAGGAGTGAAGAATCCCTCAGGGCCACGAACACAAATAAACCTCCATTTTCGATAATTTTCTTTGCCCTTGCTTATCTCCATTTCATTTCCTTGACCTCAGAACAGAAATACCTAAGGATGGGAGGGTAGAGAATGAAGTTGCCTGCTAAAAGTTTTGTTAAAACATGCAAGCCTGACTACAGCTATCTTAGCATCTTATAAAGCTGGTTCCACAGTAATTCTAGAATGTTTTGCTTATAGTAAATACTCTGACATATAATGTCCTCTATTCTGGGTGATATTTAAAACTGCCCTGGGAGCCAAATTGATCAGATCATCTTGATATAATATAGTATTTATTTCATAGGGTTATAGGGGAATTTCATTATTATGACAATAACTAATTTAGGGTCATAAATTCATGCCCACAAAGAAATGATTGCATGACTGATGCTTTTCACACAGCCCAATTTTTTCAGGGTCTCTGGGGTTTGTACAACAGTGCTGTAAGAGATATCTTTCTTAGTCACTCACCAAAAACCTTGCATCAGATGTTACTATGGGTGGAATCGTGTCCCCTTAAATTCATATATTGAAATCCTAATCCCAACATCTCAGAATATTTGGAGGTAGGGTCTTTAAACAAATAATGAACTTACAATGAAATCATTGGGGTAGACTCTCATCCAAGATGACCAGTGTCTTCACAAGAAGAGATTAGGGTACACAGACAGAAGGAAGACCACGTGGAGACACAGGGGGAAGACAGCCAACTATATATAAGCCTAGGAAAGAAGCCCCAGAAGAAACCAACCTTACCAACACCTTGATCTTGGACCTTTAGTCTCCAGAGCTGTGAGAAAATTCATTTTTATTGTTTAAGCAGTCTGTGGTCCTTTGTTATGGTAGCCCTAGCACACTAACATAGTTGTGACGATATTTGCTCTCCACCATTTACAAATCATTAGGACTGTTAACTACAGGTCAGACTCTAATGTTTTCTTCTGTTGAACCTGGAAGACATCGTCCTAGAACCTAAGCTTTTCACCATAATGGAAGTCATCAGGCTAAAATGCTGAAGCCTCTGTTATGATCAGCACACATGAAGAAGGTTACTTAAGCCAATGCCCAAGTCCCACCCTCCGGGCCTGACCATAATCTGTCCTTGGCAGTCCTCTAGAAGTATCCTATTCCATTTCTTACCCAGATTCTGTTATTGGCTCATTCCCCTTGCACTCAGCTTATATTAAACTTGCATCTATTTTCCTTTCTGCTAAAGTTAGGACTCCACTCCTCGTCTCCTTTATCAGAGATGCCCTGACACCTGTATTCGAATCTCATAGTGAAGCATTAGATTCATGGTAAGTTGTATGCCCATCTGGTTGTACTAATCAAGAACATGGTGGCGTTCTTGCCACATTGTAGCTTAACTGCCACACCTTGTAGACACATCTCCTTCATCTTCCTTTATTAGCTTGGCTGTGTCTGCCCACTCAGGCCTGCTGCCTTTACTAAATGGATCAGGATTTCCCTGCCAGCCAGTGTTGCCACTACTGCATATCAATGGCAACCTAGACTACTGGCTCTGGTATCAGATTGCCTGTGTTCTTGTTCTGACCCCTTCCATAATTATTGTATGCCAAAGTTCCTCCATCTGAAAATGAGGATAATAATAGTATTTAGTTCATGGAGTTGTTGGGGATTTGAATAGAATAGTATATATGAAGGGATTTGAACAGAGCCTAGTATATTGTAAAAGCTCCATTAATGTTAGCTAAAATCTTAAAAATTATAATGGCTACTATAAGATGTGAAAACATATTTGGTCATTACAACAACCCTAGAAGAAAGAAATTATTTTAATCTTTTATAGATGGAAGGACTGAGCAGAATCTAATTGGATTTAAAGCCCAAGGTTTTTTATGCTCTCTCCAGCATAGTTCCACGTTAGAAGAAGGACCAAGGGAAATGAGACGAATCTCACTCACTTATAACCGTCAGAGGCATTGGGGAGAAAACCTCACTTTGGAGAGGAGATTAACATAATTATAACCAAGGCAATGGAGAAGCTTGTATACTTTTCCTAAGAGGTGAGCTGGACCTACTCTCCTATATTTAGAAGTAAACTCACACATACTGTGATGGTCCAAATCATAACCTGACTAACAGATTTGCAAAAAATCATGCATATCTGTATTATGCACGGAATTAACAGGCCAGACACTGAGGATATGTTGAAGGCTTTGAATCTTTGTAAGCAGGGCAATCGCACAATTGCCGCCTTCTGAAGAGATGCGTTGGTACACTTTCATTTCATATGTGGGAGCCTTGAAACTGAGAAGCTTGGCAGTACATTAAATCATCAAAACCCTAAGCAAACCATGGTTGGGGTTCATTCTTCTCATTTCATGCTTCGAGCTCCCTCCTCATTGTAGTTGGCTGACCACAGTATCCTCTGTTGGGAGTGCGTGTGGGGCCAATAAGCCACAAAGAGTGTAAAGGGGTTGATGTCTCTTAGAAATTAGCATGATTGGAACTGTGCCTTCATGAAACTTCTTGCACTCTTATCTGTCACTTATTTTACAGAGTCTAACACACAGAATCATTTAGAAACTCAGTCAATGACAAGTAGTACTATATCACGAGAAACTATAATATACAAGGGATTATCTTCTCAAGAGCCAAGTGCAGGGAGACATAGAAAGCTGATTTTTTAAAATTTTATTTTAAAGATTTATTTTATTTATTTCAGAGAGAGAGAGAGAGCAGGGGGAGAGACAGAGGGAGAGAGAAACACAAGCAGACTCGGTGCTGAGTGTGAGCTCGTTGTGGGGGTGGAGTGGGGTTCGATCTCATGACCCTGAGATCAGACCTGGCCAAAACCAAGAGTTGGCTGCTCAACCGACTGTGCTACCAGGTGCCCCTAGAAAGCTGATTTTAAATATCTTTTTCATCTATTTTCATTTTCTTTTCTAACTGATCTTGATTGTTCTTCAAAACTATAAGGGGTACGGTTAATAGCAATTTCCATACATTTCTCTAAGAAGGACACTGCCACAGTGCAGAAAAAGAGATCCTCATGGTGTTGAGCTATCTGTCACTAAATGAGACTAAAATAAGATTTATTTGCAAGAAAGAGTGTCTGTGTTGGATGGAAGGGGAAAGAGGCTGACAGTCAGAGGCTCAGTTTCAGGAACAATAGCTATATAATCCAGTGTATGTTTATTCAGAAGAATTTACTAACTGACTTCAATATTTTGCACATGACGGTCACAGAACCTTGTACTGAAGATCCGGTTTTGGCTCAAAGTTACCATACACAGAGGCTGTCTTGTCCCTGAGCCTCTCCGTTAAAATAG
>NC_048219.1:187057662-187229049 GCF_002007445.2 Ailuropoda melanoleuca
CGGCGAAGCCCAGAAATGGTGTTTCTAAATGCCAAATAATAACATGTCACCTGTGCACAATTAAGGATTCTTACATTAGGCTGATGGTTCTGGGTGCCTTCTATTTGAGTTCAATTTTCTGGGTCCCATCACACCAATGCCTTCTTCTATGGTGTTTTAGAGACCTTCACCACACATTGACTGAATCTCTAGGGAATATAAGCAAGAACAATGCTATGATGAAGTGACATCAGATGGTTATCTAAGCCAGGCTGGGCTTATTTTTTTCTTTTTTAAGATTTTATGTATTTATTTGATGGAAACAGAGAGAGAGCACAAGCAGGAGGAGCTGCAGGCAGAGGAGAGAGACAAGCAGGCTCCATACAGAGCAGGGAGCCTGATGTGGGGCTCGATCCCAGGACCCTGGGATCGTGACCTGAGCTGAAGGCAGAGGCTTAAGTGACTGAGCCACCCAGGTGCCTCAGCAGGGCTGTGTTTGAGCTGACTCACAAGTTTACAAGAAAAATCTAAGTGGGTACCATTTTATTTGGAACTCTATCAGGCAAAAGCTTAAACACAATGTTCTCCTAGAAGAAATTATTTCTTTTAAGAAAACAGAGATTTAAAAAAAAACCCACATAATTTAATGAAAATTAAAGTAAAACAGAAAATCTTAATGTAAACATGTGGACAAATTAGAGAGAAAATTAAAAAAAAAAAAAAAAAGGACATTAAAAAACTTAAAGAAAAAAAGGACCCACTTCAGCACCATGCCATATAGAGGATAGATTTGTTTTTGGACAGGTTTAGAGAGTTCTAACCTTCTGTCTTCTAAATTTCCAATTAAAATGTGAGCACGGGGAGCAGGGGAATGTGTTTGTTTACACTTGGCAAAAACTGATTTCCTGTTTCTAAGAAAAAAAGCTTTCAAAGCTTTTTTGGACTTCAAATAGCTCTTGCAAAACAATATTTTGATGAGCTAAGTGTAAATGAATCAGAAACATATGGATTGGATTTCTATTGAGATACACATGGGTTTAAACATAAGCTGAAGAGAATGCCTGGTAAGTTATACTTGGAATTGATGAAAACCAAAATGTGGTAAATTTCTCAAAACTTATTTTGAGATACCTTATGTCCCTTATACCCCCGGTCCAAACACTAGAGGTTTACTCTCTCTTTTTAGGAAATCTTTTCTGAAAGGTAGAAGTTACTTGTTCTTTAATGGAGAACAGTTAAGTTTTAAGACTTCAAAGAGGTGCTATCATACACATTTACCTATCTGAGGAGTGAAGAATCCCTCAGGGCCACGAACACAAATAAACCTCCATTTTCGATAATTTTCTTTGCCCTTGCTTATCTCCATTTCATTTCCTTGACCTCAGAACAGAAATACCTAAGGATGGGAGGGTAGAGAATGAAGTTGCCTGCTAAAAGTTTTGTTAAAACATGCAAGCCTGACTACAGCTATCTTAGCATCTTATAAAGCTGGTTCCACAGTAATTCTAGAATGTTTTGCTTATAGTAAATACTCTGACATATAATGTCCTCTATTCTGGGTGATATTTAAAACTGCCCTGGGAGCCAAATTGATCAGATCATCTTGATATAATATAGTATTTATTTCATAGGGTTATAGGGGAATTTCATTATTATGACAATAACTAATTTAGGGTCATAAATTCATGCCCACAAAGAAATGATTGCATGACTGATGCTTTTCACACAGCCCAATTTTTTCAGGGTCTCTGGGGTTTGTACAACAGTGCTGTAAGAGATATCTTTCTTAGTCACTCACCAAAAACCTTGCATCAGATGTTACTATGGGTGGAATCGTGTCCCCTTAAATTCATATATTGAAATCCTAATCCCAACATCTCAGAATATTTGGAGGTAGGGTCTTTAAACAAATAATGAACTTACAATGAAATCATTGGGGTAGACTCTCATCCAAGATGACCAGTGTCTTCACAAGAAGAGATTAGGGTACACAGACAGAAGGAAGACCACGTGGAGACACAGGGGGAAGACAGCCAACTATATATAAGCCTAGGAAAGAAGCCCCAGAAGAAACCAACCTTACCAACACCTTGATCTTGGACCTTTAGTCTCCAGAGCTGTGAGAAAATTCATTTTTATTGTTTAAGCAGTCTGTGGTCCTTTGTTATGGTAGCCCTAGCACACTAACATAGTTGTGACGATATTTGCTCTCCACCATTTACAAATCATTAGGACTGTTAACTACAGGTCAGACTCTAATGTTTTCTTCTGTTGAACCTGGAAGACATTGTCCTAGAACCTAAGCTTTTCACCATAATGGAAGTCATCAGGCTAAAATGCTGAAGCCTCTGTTATGATCAGCACACATGAAGAAGGTTACTTAAGCCAATGCCCAAGTCCCACCCTCCGGGCCTGACCATAATCTGTCCTTGGCAGTCCTCTAGAAGTATCCTATTCCATTTCTTACCCAGATTCTGTTATTGGCTCATTCCCCTTGCACTCAGCTTATATTAAACTTGCATCTATTTTCCTTTCTGCTAAAGTTAGGACTCCACTCCTCGTCTCCTTTATCAGAGATGCCCTGACACCTGTATTCGAATCTCATAGTGAAGCATTAGATTCATGGTAAGTTGTATGCCCATCTGGTTGTACTAATCAAGAACATGGTGGCGTTCTTGCCACATTGTAGCTTAACTGCCACACCTTGTAGACACATCTCCTTCATCTTCCTTTATTAGCTTGGCTGTGTCTGCCCACTCAGGCCTGCTGCCTTTACTAAATGGATCAGGATTTCCCTGCCAGCCAGTGTTGCCACTACTGCATATCAATGGCAACCTAGACTACTGGCTCTGGTATCAGATTGCCTGTGTTCTTGTTCTGACCCCTTCCATAATTATTGTATGCCAAAGTTCCTCCATCTGAAAATGAGGATAATAATAGTATTTAGTTCATGGAGTTGTTGGGGATTTGAATAGAATAGTATATATGAAGGGATTTGAACAGAGCCTAGTATATTGTAAAAGCTCCATTAATGTTAGCTAAAATCTTAAAAATTATAATGGCTACTATAAGATGTGAAAACATATTTGGTCATTACAACAACCCTAGAAGAAAGAAATTATTTTAATCTTTTATAGATGGAAGGACTGAGCAGAATCTAATTGGATTTAAAGCCCAAGGTTTTTTATGCTCTCTCCAGCATAGTTCCACGTTAGAAGAAGGACCAAGGGAAATGAGACGAATCTCACTCACTTATAACCGTCAGAGGCATTGGGGAGAAAACCTCACTTTGGAGAGGAGATTAACATAATTATAACCAAGGCAATGGAGAAGCTTGTATACTTTTCCTAAGAGGTGAGCTGGACCTACTCTCCTATATTTAGAAGTAAACTCACACATACTGTGATGGTCCAAATCATAACCTGACTAACAGATTTGCAAAAAATCATGCATATCTGTATTATGCACGGAATTAACAGGCCAGACACTGAGGATATGTTGAAGGCTTTGAATCTTTGTAAGCAGGGCAATCGCACAATTGCCGCCTTCTGAAGAGATGCGTTGGTACACTTTCATTTCATATGTGGGAGCCTTGAAACTGAGAAGCTTGGCAGTACATTAAATCATCAAAACCCTAAGCAAACCATGGTTGGGGTTCATTCTTCTCATTTCATGCTTCGAGCTCCCTCCTCATTGTAGTTGGCTGACCACAGTATCCTCTGTTGGGAGTGCGTGTGGGGCCAATAAGCCACAAAGAGTGTACAAGGGGTTGATGTCTCTTAGAAATTAGCATGATTGGAACTGTGCCTTCATGAAACTTCTTGCACTCTTATCTGTCACTTATTTTACAGAGTCTAACACACAGAATCATTTAGAAACTCAGTCAATGACAAGTAGTACTATATCACGAGAAACTATAATATACAAGGGATTATCTTCTCAAGAGCCAAGTGCAGGGAGACATAGAAAGCTGATTTTTTAAAATTTTATTTTAAAGATTTATTTTATTTATTTCAGAGAGAGAGAGAGAGCAGGGGGAGAGACAGAGGGAGAGAGAAACACAAGCAGACTCGGTGCTGAGTGTGAGCTCGTTGTGGGGGTGGAGTGGGGTTCGATCTCATGACCCTGAGATCAGACCTGGCCAAAACCAAGAGTTGGCTGCTCAACCGACTGTGCTACCAGGTGCCCCTAGAAAGCTGATTTTAAATATCTTTTTCATCTATTTTCATTTTCTTTTCTAACTGATCTTGATTGTTCTTCAAAACTATAAGGGGTACGGTTGATAGCAATTTCCATACATTTCTCTAAGAAGGACACTGCCACAGTGCAGAAAAAGAGATCCTCATGGTGTTGAGCTATCTGTCACTAAATGAGACTAAAATAAGATTTATTTGCAAGAAAGAGTGTCTGTGTAGGATGGAAGGGGAAAGAGGCTGACAGAGGCTCAGTTTCAGGAACAATAGCTATATAATCCAGTATATGTTTATTCAGAAGAATTTACTAACTGACTTCAATATTTTGCACATGACGGTCACAGAACCTTGTACTGANTGGATGGAAGGGGAAAGAGGCTGACAGTCAGAGGCTCAGTTTCAGGAACAATAGCTATATAATCCAGTGTATGTTTATTCAGAAGAATTTACTAACTGACTTCAATATTTTGCACATGACGGTCACAGAACCTTGTACTGAAGATCCGGTTTTGGCTCAAAGTTACCATACACAGAGGCTGTCTTGTCCCTGAGCCTCTCCGTTAAAATAGCCTATATGTATGACCCAACGACACTCTTTCCCATAATTTATTTAAATTTCTTTCACAGTACTTGCCGTCATCTGCAAGTGGCTTGTGCGTTTGAGTACAGTCATCCCCTTTATCTACTGGGGATACATTCCAAGGCTACCAGCAGTTCCCTAAAGCCACATACAGCTCCACACCGTGTACACTATGTTTTTTCTTGCACATACAAACCTCTGATAAAGCACAATTTATAAATTAGTCACAGTAAAAGATTAACAGCATAACTAATAATAAAATAAAACAATTATAACAATATATGTTCACATGATAAGATGAAGTGAGGGTATAAGGCAGGCATTGTGACATAGCATTAGTATGCCATTGACCTGCTGTAAAAGGGAGAATCATCTGCTTCCAGACTGCGGTTGACTGTGGGTAACTGGGACCACAGAAAGCAAAACGCAGATAAGTGAGGCTGTGTACTTATTATCTGACTTTCCGCACTAGAATGCCGTGGGCTTCAAGATCCAAGGACTCAGTTCCTTGTAGTTATTACTGTGTCCTTAACACATAAGACACCATCTACCACCAAGGAGACATCCAATCTGAATGGTTGCAAAATAACCAATACATGAATGAGAAATCATGTACACATTAAGAAATGTTTTCAAGGAAATACACAGACCAGTATTTTTAAAAAGATTCTCCATTGGAATTGAAGCCACTTCTGTAAATTAACACACAGAATATCAGATAAAATGCATAGCCTCTTACTCATTCCATTGATTCATTAAATAAACATTTACACAACTCTTATTGTGGGCCACTTTTGAAATGGAGATAGCAACATGTTAAGATACAGTTCCAGCTCAGAAGTAGGAGCTATACTCCTTATAAAACTAAAAAAAGGAAAAAAACTTAAGTAGAAAAAGTAGGCACCTAGCAGAAAAATCGTTGCTAGTGCACTGTCATCTCTACTACCAAAACATGTGAGAAAGCAAGTTTTAACATACGCAAAAAGTTACTGCCAAAAACACAAGCTTGAATATATAATGAAGTTCTAGAATACAAATGGTTTTCATTGACTGATAGTTGAGTATCCGATCAAATATAATCCAATTATGCTTTTTAATGTTACCAAGAAGATACTTATTTCAGATTGCAGGAAGTTTTGGTAGGAAAATTATGTGAGTTTCTCGGTACTTGACTCAGAAAAGTTTCACAGAACTAAATATATCTCATGTTAGATGGAATGTTTTTCATATTCGTGGTTTCTATGTATATTTTTTTAAATCTCATGGAATACAAAACAATATTTTCTCAAACGGGAGGTAAATGTCATGGTTGAATTGTGTCCCTCAAAAAAAGATATGTTGGAGTCCTGTCTTTCAGAATGTGACCCTTATTTAGAGATAGGACCTTACAGGGGTAATCAAATTAAAATGAGATCATTAGGGTGGGCCTGTAAAAAAAAAAAAAATGGACACAGACATGCACACAGAGACAATGCCGTGTAAGGTTTGGAGTTACGCGACTGCAAGCCAGGGAACCACCAAAAGCTAGGATAAAGGCTACAAGAGATCCTTCCCTAGAGCCTCAAAGCAAGCCTGGCCCTGCACCCGCTGATTTTGGACTTTGAGCCTCCAGAACTGCGAGACAATAAATTTCGGTTGTTGAAGACCCCGAGTCCGAGGCACTCTGTTTCATCAGCCCTAGCAAATCAATACAATAAGCTAGGCTGGAATTAAGACAACTAATACAATTAAATCCTGATTGAATGGATTTTCTAGCCATAGTAACCATTTATTTTTCAATTAGAAAAGAACAAATTCCCGAAACTTTGTAAAATGCTTTCAAGATAAAATATGTTTACTTTAGATTGCATTAGATTACTGTTATTTGAGAGACACAGCGAATGTGGCTGCAAAACAGGCATGCCTTGCGAACAACAAAGAACTTATTGAATTATTTCAACAGATGCCAAAAATATATTTTTATCATCTCAAAATTCTGTTCTGATTCTTTAAAAACTCTGAACACAAACAAGCAAAATAAACAGATAGTAATCAGAGAGGAAAGCTTCAACACGTCCATTAGATTTGTATTTATAAATCTGATATAAAATTTTTTAAAGTAACAGAATATTTTCATTGAAATCAGGAAAAAGGAATCATATAACCATAACTGACATTATTTAGCATTGTTTTATGATCGGAATCAATGTAAGAAGGTAAAGAAAATAAATAGGACACGTAAGTATTGTAGAGGAGAATTTACAAGTCATCACTTTTTCTAGATAAACTTTTCCATGTGGAGACTGAAGAAAATCAACTGAAAAACAAACAACAAAACTTGTGACTATTAAATTCAAAATAAGTAACCACGTATTATATATACATATAAAATATCTATTATATAAAATAAATATAAAAATATAAATTAAAGTAAAAAGACCAAAGTAATTAACTTAATAAGAAATATACACGGCTAGGGGTGTCTGAGTGGCTTAGTGGGTTAAGCATCCGACTCTTGATTTAGGCTCAGGTCATGGTCTCAGGGTCCCAGGATCAAGCTCCATGTTGGGCTCCTGCTTGGCATGAGTGTGCTTGTCCCTCTCCCTCCTCCTTTACTTCCCCCTCATTCACACTCATACTGTCTCTTTAAAATAAATAACATCTTAAAGAAAAAAAAAATATATATATATATACATGGATTATACAGAGAATATGTGTGTGTGTGAGAAAAGTATATCTTCCATTTGTTTAATTCCAATAAAGATAGCAATGGCACTTTAATAAAACGACAAAATTATATGAATTTTATATGAAAAACTAAGGTGTGAATAGCCAGGAAAGTTGTATAAAAGAATAATGAGAAGGAACTTTTGCTCCCAGACATGAAAAGATTACACACACACATTATATTCATTTAAGGCCCCTGGGTGGCTCAGTCAGTTAAGCATCTGACTTCAGTTCAGGTCATGATCTCAGGGTCCTGCATTAGAGTCCCATGTCAGGCTCCACACTCAGCAGGGAGTCTGCTTCTCCCTCTCCCTCTGCCTACCCACACCCCTGAAGCTTGTGCTCTCTCTCTCTCAAATAAATAACATTTATTTTTGTTTCTTTAAAGATTTGATTTATTTATTTGACAGAGAGAGAGAGACACAGCCAGCAAGAGAGGGAACACAAGCAGGGGGAGTGGGAGAGGAAGAAGCAGGCTCCCAACGGAGGAGCCTGATGTGGGGCTCGATCCCAGAATGCCAGGATCAGGCCCTGAGCTGAAGGCAGACACTTAACGACTGAGCCACCCAGGCGCCCCTAAATAAAATCTTTAAAAAAAATGATGGTGTTTTCTTAACTCTTTGTTCCTCATATTTAAATAAGTATACGGTAGAATAATTGGATATACAGACAAAGGTAAAGTAAGACAAATATTATTTTTTTAATTATCTGAAGTCCTACAAGCTAACAACAATCTGTCTTATATACTATTATATATCTTTTCAAATATTTCTCTAAAATGTATGTACATACATATCTTTTTTCCAAATAGGATTACACCATGCATATTGTTTTGAATTCTGCTTTATATTTAATATATCAGGAATCTACATGTATACCATCATTTTCATGCTTTCATGGTATTTTTCTACATGAATGCACCATTGTTTATTAAGTTTATTCCCTCATTTGGATTATTCAAGATAGTTATTTTTTAGTCATTATAAACAAGATTCAAAAAGCAACCATACACAGATACATCTGTATCCTTACACAAAGTAGTTCCTAAAGATGGGTTTTTGGAAGTGAAGTTAATGAACCAATGGAACAAAATCGAAATTCCAGAACTCCCCCAACACACTCACCCTCACAAACATTGACATGTTTACAAAAGATTTATCTATAATCCATCTTCAGTGAAGCATTTTTATAATAGCAAAAATTGCTAATGTATTAAATATGCAAGAGTATTTCTTTTGCTTTACTAAATAATGCGGTTACTGAATACTGCGTTATAATATCGTGTTGTAAAAAGCAATCATGTGAGATGTTTGTGTTGTAAAATCAGGTTACAAATAAAGTATCAATATCCACTGTGAGGAATTTTGCTTGGGGAGATGGTGAATACCTTATTATATTGACTGTGTTTTCTTTATTTGCAACAATTGCTTCAATGGACCCTTACTAGTTAACGCTATTCTATGTGCGGTGGCCAGGTCCTGAGGTCTTAAACATCCTTCTCTTTCTCTTCATGCGGTCGACTTCCCAAACCCCTCTCTTCCGCTAAGATCCTGACTTATCCCTACTAGCTGGATAAAGTCATTTCCTTGTCCTGCAGCCCCAGCTGAGCAACCTCTTCCCTGGGTTTCTGCATCACTGATTCCTCGCTGCCCCTTTCAGATGTGCTGATTTTGACTTCCACTCAGTCCGACAATTCTTCCACATTGGTACTTGCACACGGCGGAAGGCAGAAGCCCAGCAGAGAGGACAGGCAGGGAAACAGAACAGAATCAGAAATCTCAATGTCTTGTTGATTTTAATATCCCTGTGAATTTTATGAAGATACCTAGCTACAGTATGTAGCCCAACTTCTGCCTTATGTAGTAAACCTTCAGAATTGAGGAAGAGAGACAGCAAGAGATTACACTTTGTCATCCGAGGCATAACTTCATTTCCTATTCTCTTGCCTTGGGCGTCTCATATCTAAAGGCTATAAGCAAGGTAGAATTATAGACTCAGTCACTGAGATGGGTGGGGGTGCCTGGGTCACTGTCAGTCAAGCGTCTGCTTTCGGGTCAGGTCATGATCCTGGGGTCCTGGGATCAAGCCCTGCATTTGGCTTCCTCCTTGGCGGGGAGTTTGCCTCTCTCTCTCTCTCTCTCTCTCTGCCCCTCCCCATTGCTCATTCTTTCTCTCTCACTCAAATAAATAAATAAATAAATAAATAAATAAATAAATAAATAAAATCTTCTAAAAAGAGAGAGAGAGGGGACACCTGGGTGGCTCAGTAGGTTAAGTGTCTGCCTTCTGCTCAGTTCCTGATCCCAGGGTCCTGGGATTGAGTCCTGCATCAGGCTCCTTGCACGGAGCCTGCTTCTCCCTCTGCCTGCTGCTCCCCTTGCTTGTGCTCTCTCTCTCTCCAACAAATAAATAATTAAATAAAATCTTAAAAATTTTTTTTTAAAAAAGAGAGAGATGTAAACTATTTACGGTACCAGATGACATGTGAATGGCAATTCCAACTGCAGCCTCTTCTCACCTTTTTTTAAAATGCCAATAAGTTCATAAAAAGGATAAGTGCCATCAAAAATGCTGCTTCAGTTTGAAAAGAACTGATGCTAATTATAAGGTGGATAGTACATGACTGAGAGACTATCCAGAGTTTTTAAAAATATGACAGTAGGTTTTTTTTTTAATTTAAAAAATACCATAAAAAAAGAAAAAAAAATGGAATGGCATTTTATGCTCATCCTGTACCTGACTCCGAGTTCAAGTCTGTATGGCAAGCACACATCTGAGCGAATATTCCCCCTTCCCTTTGATTATTCTGGACTCTGTAGTAATGGTTCTTTTTCTCACTTTCTGCCATCCTACCTTTTCCATATCTAGGTTGGAACCATAGACGCCAGAAACAATGGGACAGGAAGTTGAAGAATGTGAATGGTGGTGATATTATCCTAGGCTTTTCCTCCTATGGTTTGGGGGCTGGATGTCCATTCTTTCCTAGACCTATTATTTTCTATCAGTTAGTAACTGAATGGTGATTTGCTTTAAGGAGAATTGTTATATAAACAATGTCATCTTCATTGAACTATTGCCTTTTTATAATTTGTAAAATTAAGGAAGAATGTTGAAGAGAATGTGAGTGGGTGAGAAAGAAAAGCTACGGGGCAAAAAACCCATCACTTCCTGAATTTCATAACATATGATAAAAGTTGGTATGTTGTTCATTTCAATAGAACATAAGCCCGACTTTAAGCTGCTTCTGAGTTACAGAAAGGTAATCTGTCTTTTAGTATTTAAAGTGCAATGGAAGAAAGGTAATCTGTCTTTTAGTATTCAAAGGGAAATGGCAGACTTTTGGAGAGACACCTCAGCAGTAGAATGCAGAATTCATCTTGTTGAAACCTCCTATCAGTGTAAGATTCCCCGGGGAAATTTTCAACAATAATTTAACACATCTGTAATGAAACACAAAGAGGAGTCAAGAAATGTTCAAACTTGCATGATAGTATCTCATGATTTAATCATAAATATACGAGGCCAGAACTACACTGATAATAAATATGTACTTGACTTAAAATGTTCTGATGTATCTCATGAAGGACAGTGCATGAAGCATGCAGTTTATGCATATTCAAAGTAAGAGTTTACACTGCACATTCTTTTATTGTGAGGCATTGGAAAAAAGTGATGTATTTTTAGTTTTATCTCTTAGCTATAATTATGTATAAATGGTACTTTTTATTTCTATAATTTGGTATAACTAACCTTAAAAATGATCACAAGAGATCCCAGAATATGAACATGTGGAAGTTGAAAACATAAAAATAATATAGAGTTTCCCTAAAAATTTTGGGAAATATGTGAAAGAGTGATGATTGGTTTCTATTTAATACCATAAAAAAATAAGAAAAGGAGAATTAATATACACTATATTCAGAAGTTAAATTATATAACCACCACCCACTGGATAAAAGAGTCATTTAATGGTCGGGCAAAATAGCATGACTTTTGGCATGAAGAATTTTTTCATCATTTTGAACTAAACTAGAAGATCCTTGACTTTATTCCTAAATAACCCTCTCTGCCTCTTTCTCTTCTCTGCATCTCTCTATTACACACACACACACACATACACACACACACCCAGAGTCATTTTATAAAGGAAAGTAGAGCTATCATGTGTAGTGTGTTAGTAATGACAGAAATACACTGTAAGCATGCCTGAGCTAAAAGAGTTAGGATGCAGCCTTCTGTACTCTTTGTTAGGTAAGTGACCTTGCTACTTTGGCAAAAGTAATGTACGACCATTTACCAAATACCTAAAAAGAAAGTAGGTAAATTGATCGATGAGTATATGAGATCCAAAGTTGATCCTAGAAGCAAAGTTGTAATGAGAGCTAAATAGTAAAGATAATTCTTAATTAATACGGTATAGACACTCTCTAGAATCTGATTAATTTCAGGGCCTAGCAACATCACTGTAGAGAAATTGACACACCTATGTCCCAAAATACAAATAGTCATTGTTGTAAAACTCCTAGGCAACACCAACCCAAATGTCAACCATTGTTGAAATGGGAAAATAAATGGTGATCTACTCATAAGATGAGGATGAACTACAGCTCAACACAAATAACACCCAACTCTCTATCCTGGGGCTCGTTTTTTGTTTGTTTGTTTTTATTCTGTTTCTTTGTGTTTGTTTTCTGGCCAAAAGTCGAGCTCTTCTCAAAGATAACGCTGTCCAGAGATGTGATGAGGCTACTGAGCTAGCCCTGTGGTCAAAGACGGAAAATGAAGTACAGAGGGAGTAAACAGGAGACTCACTAATGCTGTCTTGGTCATTCTCTGAATTTTAACTTCTCCTCCAACTGCCTCCTACTATTTACTTTCCAGAGTTTTCAAGTGTGTCCAGAGGTTTACTTTTCATCAGTGAGAGATGGTGGGCTTCTTCCTTCTTGGCTGGTAATAGAATTGATTTTCTTTCAAGTGCCTGCAGATTCCTATGTGATGTCCTCATTTTTATTTCTGTCACTGTTCTATGAATTTGAGGTGTCTCAGTCTCTCTTTGTTTTTTGAAATCAGTCTTGCTAGAAATATATCTGCTTAATTAATCTTTTCAAAGAACTGACTTTGATTTTGTGATTTTCTTTATTGTGTGTCAGATTTTTAGGATTCTTATTTTTATACTTTCTTGCATTTAGGAAAAAAACTTTTCCAGCATTATTGACAAATAAAAATTGTATGTATTTAAGGTGTACAATGTAATGATTTGATATATGCATACATTGTAAAATGATTGCCACTATCAAAATAATGAACACATCCATAACCTCACATAGTTACCAGTTGTGTGTGTGATGAAAACATATAAAATCTACTTTTTAAATAAATTTCAAGTATATGATACTGCACTAATTACTATCATCACTATGCTATTAAATCCCCAGAATTCACTCATCTTATAAGTGAAAGTTTGACCAACATCTGTTTCCCCATTTTCCTACTCTCCAGCCGTCAGCACCACTATTCTACTCTCTGCTTTTGTGAGTTCAACTGATTTGGATTCCACATTTAAGTGAGATCATGCAATATGTATCTTTCTGTGTCTGGCTTATTTTACTTAGCATAATGTCCTCCAAGTTCATCCATGTTGTTAAAAATGACAAGATTTCCTTCTTTCTCATGACTGAATAATATTCCATTGTGTGTTTTTTGTGTGTCCGTGTGTGTGTGTGTGTGTGTGTGTGTGTTACATTTTCTTTATCCATTCATCCACTCATCTCTTAATGGGCAGTTAAGTTGCTTCCATATCTTGGCTGTTATAAATAATGTTGCAAGGAACGTAGGAGTGCAGCTATCTCTTTGAGGTAGCAATTTCATTTCCTTCAAATATATGCCCAAAAGTGGAATCACTGGATCGTATGGTAGTTATACTTCTACTTTTTTGAGAAATCTCCATGCCTTTTCCATGCTGACTGCACCAATTTACATTCCCACCAACAGTGCCCACGAGTTCCCTTTATTCCACATCTTCAGCACACTATTACCTCTTGTCTTTTTGACAATGGCCATCCTAACAGGTGTGAGATGATATCTCATTGTGATTTTGATTTTCATTTCCCTGGTTAGTGATGTTGAGCACATTTTCACGTACCTATTAGACATTTGACAAGCTTCACAACATACACAAAATTCGCTCAGAATGAGCTTGTTACTAAACTTCTAAAGGAACATAGGATAAAAATTTTTGTGACTTTCAATTAGGCAAAAACTTCCTCAACTAGACGTAACAAGCCTGAGCATAGTGAAAAACATGATAAAATAAGACCTCATCAACATTCCAAGTTTTGCTCTTCAAAAGATATAGTAAAGAACACAATAAGGCAAGCCACAGACTGGCACAATATTTTTTCAAAACCCTTGACAAACTACTTTTTTTTCCGGAAAATATATGAAATTCTTAAAACACGATAAGAGAAACAACACAAAAAATGGTCAAGTGATGTGAACCCGCACTTGCAAAATAAAGTGTCTGTTTGTCAAGAAGCCTATGGAAGGGGCGCCTGGGTAGTGCAGTCGTTAGGCGTCTGCCTTCGGCTCAGGGTGTTGAGTCCCACATCGGGCTCCTCCAGCTTGGAGCCTGCTTCTTCCTCTCCCACTCCCCCTGCTTGTGTTCCCTTTCTCGCTGGCTGTCTATCTCTGTCAAANTGAGTCCCACATCGGGCTCCTCCAGCTTGGAGCCTGCTTCTTCCTCTCCCACTCCCCCTGCTTGTGTTCCCTTTCTCGCTGGCTGTCTATCTCTGTCAAATAAATAAATAAAAAATCTTTAAAAAAAAAAAAAAAGAAGCCTATGGAAAAATGCTCAGCATTACTAGTCCTCAAAAAACAAAGAAAGCCACAATGACATATCCCTGCATACTCACTAAAACGCCTCATATGAAGTCTGACTACCACGGGCTGGTAAGGATGTGGAGCAACTGGAAGTCTCCTTAGTGCGGATGGGAATGCACAATGGGACACATTACCATGTGACTCAGCAATTCCACTTTTAAGTATTTACCCAACAGAAATAAAACCTAATCCCATACAAAAAGCCTATGCAAATTTTCCTAGTAACACGATCAGAAAAGTCCAAACTGTAAGCAACTCAAATGGCCATCAGCTGGTGAAAGGATAAACAAATTGTGATAAATTCCTACAGCGAATGTGGTTCAACAATGGAAACAAGAAAAATATTGACATATGCAAGAATATGGATGACTCTCAAACGAGCACGTTAGATGGGAGAAGACAATCACACACAGACACACAAAAACATATTGTGTAGTTATATATAAATGATATGCTAGGGAGGCAAAAATATTGTGACAGCAAATCAGTTGTTGTCTGATGCTGGGTTTGGGGGTGTAATGTAGTGAAGATACTTTGAAGATGCAGGAGAAACAAGCCATCCTGTATTTTGATTATGGTGATGACTGTGTGATATAATTACCAATATTCTTCAAATTGTACACTTCAGATTGGTCAATTTGCTGTATATAAATGATGACTTAACAACAAATATGTCACAGTGACTGCTGATGGAGAAAAAACTATGCTAGTACATGCAAACAAGTGTCTTTGCTTGGATTTGGGGAAATATCTGTCGAAAGAAATAGNACCATCCTGTATTTTGATTATGGTGATGACTGTGCGATATAATTACCAATATTCTTCAAATTGTACACTTCAGATTGGTCAATTTGCTGTATATAAATGATGCCTTAACAACAAATATGTCACAGTGACTGCTGATGGAGAAAAAAACTATGCTAGTACATGCAAACAAGTGTCTTTGCTTGGATTTGGGGAAATATCTGTCGAAAGAAATAGGGCTGTCATAACAAAAGACCACAGATGAGATGTCTTAAACAATAGAAATTCATTTTCTCATGGTTCGGGAGGTTGGAAGTCTAGGAGCAAGTTGTCAGCTGGTTTGGTTTTTCCTGAGGACTCTCACCTTGGCTTACAGATGACCATCTTCTGGCTCTGTCCTCACATGCCTTTTCTCTATGTGCGTGCATCCCTGGTATCCCCTCCTCTTCTTGAAAGGACATTGGTCATATTGGATTAGAGCCCCACTCATACAACCTCATTTAACCTTCATTGCCTCTTGAAAGACCCAATCTCCAAATACACACTAGGGGTTACAGTTTCAACATGAATTTTGAGGGGCCAGTAAATCTTTACGAACATATTTGAGAAAAATAAGTCTGTGTTATTCTAGTACTTGCATAATGGGTGCATCAGAAAAGCATTCCAGATGCTAATCTGGTAATTATATTCCAGCTAACATATAAATTCTATAACTCTGGAAGTCACTCGAGGAGTCATTATGGAACCACATATTTCAAAAAATAAGATAAAAGTTAAATTTTAGATTTTATAATGAAGAACCTTAAAAGTTAATCTAATTTTATGGTCTCATTTGACAAAAATGAAAAAAAAATATAAGCAAATGAAATGGTTGAGTTAAGGCTCATAACCTCTTGAACTCAAAGCAGGATCTAGGATAGTATACTTAATAGTATTATCATTATGAAATTAGACATAGATTTTGGTCTGTTCTTCTAAATATTTAATTTAGTAACCATAAAATTAGTATTAATGAAAGAAAATAATGTTTGCCTCATATTTTCATATTTTTCATATTGATTCCTGACTTTACACAATAATACTTTCCCCAAGATATGCAACAACATTCTAGACCTATGAGAGAAAGATTTTCAAGAAAGTACTCTTGGAATTACTTAGGAAAACCAGTCAATCTTTTCAGGAAACAACCATACAATAGGAAAGCAAAAAAATTCCAGATATTTATGATGACATTACAGATATTTCAAACATTTAAAAAACATGAATTAGTTGAGTCTCAAAAGTGAATAGCAAAAGCAAACAGAATTTTTGCTGGGATAGGATAATGAATTCAATGACATGAATATACCCTGTTTGTATATTACTATATTGTATAATTTTAGCATTAAAATTACCATTTACAAATCTTCAGAGGAATATTTGAAGTATAGTAGTGATACTTTGAAATATACCTTTAAACATTCATTTCTGAGCTAGACACATGGCTCAAATGATAATATTCCCCTGTTAAATTTCTCAGCAAAAAGAAAAAAAAATCAGTTTCATAGGTATTATAGATTGAACACACAGGATGATTAAATTTACTTTTCAATCCAACTACTTCATGTTGGAGGGACACATTTACTATATTCGTAACTTCTGCACATTAATATTGACACAAATGTAAAGGTCAATTTAGTCACATAATACATCTCATTTATAGCCCCTCTTCTTTATTGGATGGATTAATTTATACAAAATTCATTGAATTCCGAGAAGATTTAGTACCGCTTTTGGCAACTATATTCTTGTCTTCCAACCGAATCTGGAAAGGAAGGAAAGAGAGAAAGGATAAAAAAGAGGAAGCAACTTTGTTTAAAGCTTCTGAATACTAGCAGGACTCCCTTAACTTGATAATCCATTTTTGTGCTGTCCAGTAAAGAAGCTACTAGGCACGTGTGGCTATTGAGCACTTGAAATGTGCCGCAACCAAATTAAGGTGTCCTGTAAGTGTAAAAGACACACCTGAATTTGAAAACATGACATGAAAAGAAAGCGTGTAGTCTACTAATAATTTTTTCATGTTAATTATATGTTGCAATGAATATTGTGGACATATTAGGGTATATATATGTATATAGCAGATACATGGGGTTGAGTAACATGTATCATTAAGCTGATTGATGTCTTTTGAGTTTTTTTTTTCAATTTAACCACTAGAAAATCTTAAATTGCACACATGGTCACATATTTTTATCTAGTGCTGAACTAGAAAGTTACTTGCCTCTACTTCGTTGTATTCATTTGGATAATCAAATTTTTAATTGTTTTTTTAATATCTTAAGGAAGACCAATGAGCTCCCTGATAAATGAGTTTAAGAGAGGAACTGGCATGTGGAGTTGACGTACTGTATTGTTGGCGGCATCAGACCCACAAGAAGGCTATTCTCCTTTCTTCCCATCCAGGGAGCTCCTAGGCTCACTGACCCGGGTTCAACACTGTAGTGAGGGAGTAGATACGTATGCCTAATTCCAGAGGTCGGTAGGAGGCNAAATTTTTGTTTAATATCTTAAGGAAGACCAATGAGCTCCCTGATAAATGAGTTTAAGAGAGGAACTGGCATGTGGAGTTGACGTACTGTATTGTTGGCGGCATCAGACCCACAAGAAGGCTATTCTCCTTTCTTCCCATCCAGGGAGCTCCTAGGCTCACTGACCCGGGTTCAACACTGTAGTGAGGGAGTAGATACGTATGCCTAATTCCAGAGGTCGGTAGGAGGCTCTTTGCTCTCTGCAATTTAGACTTTTTCTATTATAAATCTTTCTTTGGTTTGTCAAAACAGCTGAAAAAGAAAAGAAAATCCATATAAAGAAAAAGAAATGCCTTTAGGGGCGCCTGGGTGGCACAGCGGTTAAGCGTCTGCCTTCGGCTCAGGGCGTGATCCCAGCGTTATGGGATCGAGCCCCACATCGGGCTCCTCCGCTGTGAGCCTGCTTCTTCCTCTCCCACTCCCTCTGCTTGTGTTCCCTCTCTCACTGGCTCTCTCTATCTCTGTCAAATAAATAAATAAAATCTTTAAAAAAAAATAAAAAAAGAAAGAAAAAGAAATGCCTTTAAAATTTATAGGAATGCACCATAATTTATTTCTAAGTTTTGTACATATTTGCATATAATAGGCTTCTGACACATAGAAACACCTTTGTCTATTTTGCACTAATTCCGTGAGGAACCTTAGCTATTTTTCCAATTTTTCAAAGACTTCTTAACTGAAAAGCTTTAGCACTGCTATGCTACACTGAAGTTTTTTTTTTTATTTTCTTTATTCCCGGGTATTGTTGTGATCGTCTGCTAGGGTTTCAGGGAGTGGAGAGCTTGTTAGGATGTATGACAAGATATGCTGAAAGCAAATGACTCAGATGGTGAAAAATAAGATTAGCGCAAGCCTATTCCACTCTTAGTAAATTACATATATTTTTTGCCCACTGGCATAACTACCTCTTTCTCATACCTGATTTGACACATACAGAGAGCATATTATTCATTGAGCTTCAGGATCTGTCATCTCCAATTACGTGAAATTGAGTGGTGCGTTTGCAGCCAAGTCTCTAAGCATTTTCTTGATCTTCACATTCTTGTAATTCTAGCTCAAAGTATAGACACATCTCCCCAAAATATAAATGGTACGGTGTTGAAATAGATAACTGGTGATTCTTAAAAATGGAAGAGTGAGCATGATTAAGCAATAGGTTTTTTAAGTATATTAAATAGGTCTCTCCTTAGTCTATGGATTTTTTTTTTTTTTTTGAGCTACTGTCACTTTTAATAATGTTTTCTGCTTCCGGAGTATAATATACTAGGTATATTACACTAGGCACTCAGTCCCGTAGTTAGAACAGAGTCAGAGTTTTTACTGAAAGATATTGTTTGATGAGTGAGGATGAATCATGGTCTTTTACTACATCCGTGATATCTTCTGGCTTAAGAATATGTGACATTAATATTAAAAAATGTTAAGATTTGACAAAAAATTTGATCCATTATTATCCTCTATGTTTTTTTTTTAAGATTTTATTTATTTATTTGAGAGAGAGAGAGAGAAAGAGAACATGAGCCAGGGAGGAGCAGAGGGAGAAGGAGAAGCATACTCCACCCTGAGCACAAAGCCTGATGTGGAGCTCGATCCCAGACCCATGAGATCATGACCTGAGCTGAAACCAAGAGCCAGACGCTTAACTGACTGAGCCACCCAGGCTCTCCCCCCATGCTTTTCTGTATGCTAGACATATTTTGTATAGCAATCCTATTTAGAGATTTGTAATGTAGCCATAAAATTTTTCTGAATTGGATTTTAGACACCATTTCCTATACACAAGTATGAACTACATACATTTTCCTGAAATGTCTCATGCTATTAATTCAGCTCAATTACTGATTATAATGTCTTCCAAAGCACTACAATTATAGAAATAAATATTTCTGTAAGGAGGTGAGATATATTACGTTTAACGTGGTCTGATGAGATCTACTTAGGCAACGGTAGAGCCCGAAATCTCAAAGCTCACACTGTAGTATCATTGGTCTTCTTGTCCCAAATGTTTCCTCTATCATAGAAGTGCTGAGAATAACTGACTACACAGGGCTTTACAGACAAAGATCTGACTGTAATTGTCCATCCCACAAAGCTTAAGTTAAATTAGACAAATACACGTTATTTATTGCCTTAACTAAGCACCAGGCACTGCATTAGAAATGAATGGGAAGATCAACATGAGAACAACACAAACTCCAACAATGAAATAGGGGATGAGTAGAATAATGGTAAAGAAGAAAATGCAGAAATAAATAATAAAAGCCAAGACTATTGTAATTACAAAACGGGAGACATAGGATGCTGTAGATTTTTAGTGGAGGGATAGTTGATATACGTTTGCGACAGTCAGGGCATATACTCTGTATGACAGCTGTCCCTTGGAACTTGTTGAGATATGCTTTATAGCCCAGTGTGTGGTCAATAATCATTAATATTCTGTGTGTGCTTGAAAAGAATGCATATCCCTCAAATGTTGGATAAAACATTGCATACATGTCTATTAGATGAAGCTTGGTAATTGTGTTCAAATATCCTTTACCCTATACTCTTTTTCTTTCCTGCTGCTCTATTGATCCCACTGAAAGAGGTGCATCCATTCATTTGTCGTTAAAGTTTTGTGAATTATTGCTTAAAGTAATTTGCATCCCTGGCAGGAGCGTAGTAAGACTGAAAATAGAGAGACACAGTAAGAAGGTTCGTGAGATTTAATGCAAGCCTGAATCAAGGCCTTAGTGGAACAGTGCAATGGAGGAAATTCATGAGAGAAGGGTGCTTGGAGCAGCCTGGCTTCTCTAGAGGAAATTTAATCAATGAAAACACTTGGTCAGTGCAGTTTTTTATTATTCCTGCTTTGTCTTGTGCCATGGAAGAATTCTATGAGAAGTGCGAATAATGTAGAGAGACTTTGGATCAGACTCAGGTATTCACAATCCTCAGGAAAACTTCTGTATAGTTCGTGATACCATTTATATGTCTGAAAGCTGCAAGGTCCTGCGTACTCACGTGCTTCTAAGAAAACCAAAGTTTATTACATGTAAAAATTAAGTAGCAGAGTGCAGGTACTGAATTTATGTATTGTGATTATAGTACTTGATTTAAGCTATGTAAAAGATTTCCAAAGATATATTGCTGTTACATCATTAGTAAAATATAGTTTATCATTTGTGAGCCAGATACGTGTGCTCGTTAATTCACATACATAGATGTACATATATTTAAGTGTCATTAATATGTGTACATTTTATATATACACAATGAAGGTAAGCTTTCCATTACAGTAACTCCTAACCACTTGAGGCATGCAGTCATCTTCTTATTTTGGAAAATGGCAGATTAGAAGAACCAGCCTATTACTAGATACATGTTTAATGATCCCTTAATATAGTTTGGAACAAAATACAGAGTTTAGAGACTTAGTCCTTGACTTCAAGAGATTTGTAGGTTACAGAAAAGAAGCTTCATGCCAGCTTCCCACATAGATATTCAGACTAAATCACCTAATAGGATTTTTATTCTTAAGTGATTATGCTTGTCCCATAGAAATTGGGCCATATTTTGCCTTTTTCTTCTTAACGATCATTCGTTGTTTGATAATGCATGGTAGACCAGGAGATCCGTCTCCTATATTCTCTCCAGAGAAGGACGGAGAAGGACCATTGCTGTTGCTGGTGGTGCTGACCACAAGCTCAACAGCTCTAGGGTCCTCCACAGTGACAGGGATCCCCTGTCTGACATAACACCTTTCCAAGGGTAACCCATATCCAGGGACTGACCTCTGGGGGGTGCCAAAGGCCAGTTATTTTTTCTCACTGGGGGACAAGTCTGACAGACTTGTCACCTATACTCCAGAGCTCTCCACGTGTTTGGCCAAGGCTTTGCTGGGCTTGCCTCAAAGGCTGACTTCTCTTTTTCCGCCCAACTGTCCTGATGGTCCCTCCATTTCTTAGGTGTTGATGCCCAATAAACACTCTTCACACCAAACTCGGCTTGCTTTCTGTTTCTAAAGATTATAATCTTGCAACAGTCTAAAACCTGTAAGTGGAAAATGCTTATAAAAATGGGAAAAGAAGTGGTTCTTCTTTGACATCTGTTTTTCTGTGTCTAATGTTATGAGGATGTAAGTAATTTTTTTAAAGTCTCTATCATGCTTTTAGATGTTTATTTCTTCAAAGCTACACAATTGAATGTAACCTCTATTGGCTTTCACAGCCCCAGGTGCAAATTTGCAAGTGACATTTTATCCCTGTTGCTATCATGGTAACCTCTTCTCCAGTAACTCGGAATCATGGGAGTTGGGTACATCCTCTGTAACTGTCAAGTTGGCTCTGCTGGTATTATCAACTTTGAAATTCTTGCAAGAAAAAGATCAAAGGTAGCTCAGATCTGCATCTTAAACCATAAATTATGAGTCAACAAGGGTTGGCCAGAGACAAATATCTGGTGTGTATTTAGTCACACAATCATACAGTGAGTCAGTGTTCTAATAGGAGACAGAATAAATCAGTTGAATTTCCTTGCTCACCATGGCAAATTTACCAGCACTATTTTCAGAGAGTATATATGTACATACACATATAGATATACATATACATACACACACACACACACATACACACATTCTTTTGGCATATTTGGTTTTGTTTGTACATTATTATGTTTTTCTTCCCACTACTACAAGACAAAGACATTAACTGCTGTCAAAAATAAAGTTATAATGGGGCGCCTGAGTGGTTCAATTGGTTAAGTGTCTGTCTTCAGCTCAGGTCATGATCTCAGGGTCCTGGGATTGAGCTCTATGTCCTTGGGTTGCATGCTCAGCAAAGAGTCTGCTTGTCCCTTTCCCTCTCCCCCCACCTCCGCTCACTCTCTCTCTGTGTCTCTTAAATAAATAAATAAAATTTAAAAAAAAAAGAAAAAAGAAGTTATAAGCCTATGGCAAGCTAAAATTGAGAACAAGACGTCAACGGGATGTCTGCCTCTGTGTTTTTAGAGGTAAAAGTGGATATTTCATAGCCAGAGAAGGAGAGAAACAAGGAGATGAAGTGCTTCACCCCAGATCACAAACCAAGGAGGGGGCAAAACTTGGGCTAGAATCCAAATATAGTGGCTAGCGTTTAAACACATGGTATTGCCTTCCATTCAGATTTTTTTGGTTGACTGGTATAGATGTAACCAAAAAGACATTTCTTCAAAATTCAACATGCCACTGATATTTATCGAGAACCTACTATGTGTCTGGTACTGTTTCAGGCATAGCATGTAGAACAGTAGATCAGATGGACAAGTTTTTGTTGTGAGGGAGTTTACTTTCTAGCAAAGATCAACTTTCTTTTCTGCTAAAAACCACTTACCACATATCAATTAAAAAAAAAGTTCTTAAACACAAAAGGTAATAAAAAAGACAATCTTGGCTACTCTTCTTGAGATTTAATCTAAAATGGACTTTTTCTATTGGCACTGGCTCCATCAGGCTAGCGTTAAGGACTTGCCATTGATGGTTAGCAATGGGCACAAAGTGCCCAATTACCATTTCTGATACCCGTGCTTAAAGGTATCATGCCATTCAGTTACCAAAAAAAGTGTTTATCAAATGTGATTTTGAGTTAGAAGAATGGCAATGGACTGGGCTATGTTTTTTTCTAAATTAAAGTAGCATTTGCATTATAAGACTTACAAGTAACTTCTTGAGCCTTTTTTGTTTCTTCTTTGCAGAAGACCTCCCAGGTCAGTTGTCAGAGCGGCAGATGTTCATCCCCAGCGCATAATGAATTGTCAACGGTAAAGAGACTCAAGGAATTATGGAGTCCACGGAATATAGAGAATAGTGGGTCCTCAAAAAGTCATTTGTTGACAGATTTTGCTATTCTCGTTTTATAGTTCTCTGTGCATCTCCTTTATATCGCTTATTACAATTAATATTAATCATATTCAATTACTTATATTAAAAGATTTTTCTTCCTGGAGAAGCAGAACAGTGACATGGTTCACAGCAAGGACTTAGGGCCAGTCTATTACAGCTCATATCCTGCTCATACTACCTACTCACGGTGCAGCCTTGGACACGTTACTAACCTCCTCTGTGTCGGTTCTGCATGTGTAAACAAGAACACCGCCTCACTCGTACGGTTATATGAGGATCAGATGAGCTAATACCTGTAAAGTGCTTAAGACAGTGCTTAACATTTAATAAGTATTATGCAACTATTTATAAAATGAATAAAAATAGAATCTTTTCTATGAGTAATAGGAAGAGGAAAATATATGTTAATGACTGCTAATATTCTCCTTTCCTATAACTATGGCTGCATGTTAAGTTGTTCAATAAATTACTGTCTAATGAATGAGTGAATGAAAATGCTGAGGCCACGAATGGTAAAAGAATCTACTCAAGATCATACATCTTAATGCTACAGCTTCTTCAATGGTATAATAGGGCCAGTGTTACTACTGAGTCAGTGTATCTCCCTTGCTGCTGCAGGAACATTTCATTTGACATGACAGCAGCCCTGAAGCTAAGGAATTAAATCTCTGTGTCACAGATCAGCCAATGAGGTTTGAAGAAGTTAAATACTTCTACTTATGCAAAGTCATGGAGATAGTTCAGACAGAGTCTAGGATCAAATCCATTGTGATGCCAAGTCCATGTTCTTGCCCTGCTACACGGTTGTACATTGAGAGAGCATTTGGTGACATCAGGTAGGAAAGATTGAAATCTGCAGAAACAACAGAAAAAAAATATGTAACAGGACATGTGCTAGAAGGATTTGTCTTTCAAAAGACATCTCATCTCCTGGATTCCTTTCTAAGCCAACGTCAAGTCCAAGGATTTTAGCAATGTTCCACATTACTTGCTGACATCTTTTACTAAGGTCAATTTATTGCAAAACTGGAGACAAAGTTTGAAGTCAGTGTAGCTCAGTCTGTAAAATATGCTTAAGCAAACTATTAGCACTTTTGAAGTCCAGGATTCACAAATAAATATAAGCTACCTCCTTAATGAGAAATTGAAGAGAGAATAACTTCAATTTGATGTTGCACAAATGTATTAAAATCAAGTGAAAATCATTACATTCATAGTCATAAATCATGGTGTATAAATCACAATGCATAAGCCATGAGCTCAGATCTATGATTTTGGAAAGTAAAGTAGAATTGGTAAAAGAGCCTTGGACAATTGTTGAGAGTGATGCAAAGCTACCCAAGGAATCCTGTGATAGGGCTAGGAATTCTCTGTGCCTGGAGAGTGTAAGCAACAAAATTTCCAGAAGGGTGGATTTGACTTGCATGGGCACACCATATCTTTTCTTCCTGAATTGAGCCTGGGTGCTGTGAGACTCCATTTTACTGTAGTGTCTTTTTTTAAGATTTTATTTATTTATTTATTTGAGAGAAAGAGAGAACGAGCTGGGGGGGGGCAGCGAGGGGACAGAGAGAGAAGTAGGCTCACCGCTGAGCAGAGAGCCCAAAGTGGGGCTCGATCCCAGGAGCCTGAGATCATGACCTGAGCCAAAGGCAGACACTTAACTGACTGAACCACACAGGAGCCCCTGTCACGTCTTATAATTGAATTATTGCAGGGCATATGGAGCAATAATAAGTATGACGCAACATGATCATAACGAACTGTTCCTGAAAAGCACAAGAAAGTTGCTCTTATTTCTAACCAAGATCCAGGACATAGAGACAAAGAAGGATTTTGCAAAAGATCAACGTGCCAGTTATGGCAGCTGCCTGAGTTATGTATCATCTGAGTAGTCCTGATCTATTCTTTAGCATTCCATAAGATATTTCCAAGCAAATAATTTGTGTTTAGCTGATCAAACCTGGAGGTCTAATGCATTCTCCTCTGTCTAAAAGAATTGTTTTGGATTCTTTTCGTGGGGCAATCACTCCCTAAAACCTGAAATAAACCACAAACAGTACAGGGGGCAAAACCAAAACCCTTGTTTCTTGCTTGTCTTATTTACAGCTGGATCCACTTTTTTGTCTTGTTTGTGAGTCAATTTGCTTTGTCTGCTTAGCTTCCACATCTTAAAAGGATAAATTTAATCTCACTGACTGCAGTATCAAAATACATTTCACATCATCGCTGTATAAAATCAACCCTTCACCGTAAGTAGACTGCACAAAACAAATTTCAAATTTAGTTACAGCAGTTAACCAAGGATTTTTTTTTTCGGTTCCACTCTAATTTATTCATAAGTCCTCTGGTAGGTCTTAATAAAAACATGTTATACAGAGGTATGATCAGTGATATAGCAAAAGGCCAAGACTGGGTCTTGTCTAGAGAATGGGATTTTAGTCTCACCTGTTTCACTAATTGTTCCTGAACATTAATGGGAAGGCTGTGAAATTTGACTAAATCTCCGTTCCTTCAGCCCTAGAAAAAGGAGGTTGAACCAGATGACCCAAAGGACATTTTCCAGGTTTTGCCTTTTATAGCAACACAGCAAGCTGAAGCAGTATGTGGTTAGAGCTGATAAATGGAAGATTGACTCCACTTGCAAATGACCTAGAACTTGCTGTAAAAACAGAAGATAAACAGAGTGAACAGGGAAAGGTAATAGAAATGGCAGCTGCAATTGAGATATTTTAATCAGGAAACCATCCGGGACGGAACTTCAATGAGTTTCTTCTATCCAGAGAGCATTTTGTCAGAGTGTTTGAAACCCTTAAACAACAGCCCAAGAAGGCAAGTGCTGGGCCATTTTACATACAAGGAAGCTATTCCTTAACATGTCAAAGTCATCTTACCGGAGAAGACAGATGGAACGAGGATCTGTCCAGTCTCCAAGCAAAAGGAGTGCCGAGAAGTCAGACATTGTATTCTGAAACAAGCAAGCAAGCAAAGTCAAACAAACAACACCAGACCCTAACTCAGAACGTTTTGTCAAAAAGCAGCAAGACCCTCTTGCACAGAAGAAGAGCGCCTTTTGGAAACGTCTCTGGGCAAACAAAAGTACGTGTGAGCTCCCTGGGGCGGAATAGCGCAGCCATGGTGGAATGT
This sequence comes from Ailuropoda melanoleuca, assembly GCF_002007445.2. Classification (NCBI taxonomy): domain Eukaryota; kingdom Metazoa; phylum Chordata; class Mammalia; order Carnivora; family Ursidae; genus Ailuropoda; species Ailuropoda melanoleuca. The sequence goes on from NC_048219.1 coordinate 187,084,321, forward strand.
TGTGGCAATATAAATTACAGAGAAGATGCTTGGCTTTTCATCCCGTGCCCTCACCCGCAGATGTCTGTGGGATGAAAGCAGAAGTCACTGCCAGCCACCCAGGTCCTGGAGCTCCAACACCCTGTAATCAGCTCGCTCTTTGTAACCTCCCTCTTCATCCACCAGACCTCTTCCTAGGGAGGCTTTATTGTACACATTTCACTTGAAAGACCTAAGTCCCATCGCAATTAATTTCGCCTCGAGAATTTCACAATATCCTTTGAGATCACAATAACCCCTGAGACTATTGTGCAATGGGGACTGGAATCTCTTGCCTAAATTATAACTTTGTGAAAGAAAGCGGGTAAAAGTGGGGAAATGATCTTGCTTAAAACAATCAAGTCGGGGTGAAGTGGACAGGAGGCAGTTTAAAAGTGACCAGAACTCCTGCTGAAAATGTATCTCATCCAAGTTACCAGGTTGAATGTTCGTATCTTCTTACAGGGTTTTTCCAGGCAGGGTGCTTTTGCTTGCTATTTTGTGTTTTTTTGTGTTTCCTCCTCCCCCTCTGCCTTTTGTATGCAACTCTGACTCACCATTGTTTCTTTAAAATAATATAAATAAGCAAATACATGACTTGCTAAATGTGATGAGTAAGGAGAAAGGGTGTTTGACTAGCCAACTCAGTCCCACATTTTAATTAAAAAGCATGTCTCGCACACCATCAATAAGTTTTCAAGTGACCTGTCATGACCGGTTCTAACAGCAAGCATGTCATTCACTCTTTCCTAATAAATTGGCAGGTTATGCTAATATAAGAAAGGGAAGCTATCAATTTTTTGTGTACTGGACAAGCTATGCCATTGATTTCATAATTTATGATACACGCTTGGAAGAGGAAGATGGCTAAGGACAGGGTTTCACAAACAGAATAAAATGTTACAGGAGGGTAATCAATTAGATGTAGTTGACAAATAGGTGGAGAAAAACATTGCGAAATATTATGCTTTCCTAATGACCAAACACTCATATATTCGGTGACATTTTATATCTGTGTTCACCTTTCGACAGAGGGTCTGTGATAATAGTAGATACTTGTCAATTATTAAGATTAGGTAATTGACATTTTCTTGTATCTAACTTAAAAAGCCAGAACGATTCAATTAATTGGGAGCCAAATTTTCTTCCTTCGAGAAATAAAGGAAACAGCATAAAAGAAGGTAATATTAACTTCACCAATAAAGTTTTAAAAATCACTATATGGTTTCTTGTATTTTGTTCCTATATAGGATCTTCCTCTATAGAAAAATCTTGTAGGTTATTTCATGTTCTTATAAAAATGAGAATTTGTGATAGCTGTGGGAATTTAGGGGCTCATAGGAAAATCTGGGGGTAGATTTGCAGTCAGATAGGACAAGATGATTGCTTACTATACACAAAGTAGATGTTATATTTTACATTTATAGTCTAGTTAGTTTCTTGTTGTCAATTAGAAGATTAGATTTTGTCCTTAAATCCATTTTCAAAAACACATGAAAATCCTTTCATAAAGCTGGAAAGTATATTTATACTACATTATTTATGAATGTGAACAGAAATCATCAATTTGTCTATAGGTTTTGCTCATCAATCTGAAAACAGAAATACATAGTGGACAAAACAAAGCAAATTAAATATTCAAACCTTATTATTTGCATTTAGCCATTTTTATCTTGTGGAGTTAATGACACACACATCGTACAGACACACACGCACACACAAGCTTATCCTAACACCCAAGCACAAGTCAGTATTTACCCAAAATATATCAGATCATCAGTTACTTTTGAAAATTTCTGGAAATCTTTATTATACTTATATTTACCTATTTGATAATTGCTTACATTATGACGTTAACAGCTTTTTGTATGAAACTGTCATATAGTTTGTCATGATTCCAACATGGTGAAAAGATACATTTATTTATTACAAATGGTCTTGGGTAATTTCAAGAACATCAAATATGATTTGCTCCCGATTGTTAGTGAGCTGATATGATTTTATATGCTATAAAATGATTCCATAATTAAGGTTTTCTTTTAAGTATAATCTCTAGATAATATATTTTAAGACTTTATTTATTTATTTATTTGAGAGAGAGAGAGAGTGCACAAGCAGGGGGGAGGGGCAAAGGGAGAGGGAGAGAGACAAGCTGACTCCCTGCTGAGTGGGGAGCCTGAAGTAGGTTTGATCCTAGGACCCTGAGATCATGACCCAAGCTGAAGTCAGATGCTTAACCGACTGGGCCACCCAAGTACCCCTAGATAATTTTTTAAATAAGCAAAAAATTAGTTGTTTCCCAGGTAAAATTTATATATACTTTAAACATTACAAGATATGACCATTTGGAAAGTATTCCAATTACCTTAAGAAATCTTTTCCCAAACATTTGTGAAACTTGACGATTGAAGAAGTTTTGTAAACACAGTATCTAAGTCGTCTTTCAGGGTATTATTTTTCACTGTGGTTTTAATCTCCCTATAAACCCTCAAGACAGTGAGTTTCTGATTTGAAATAATATTTGTTTTGCATATGCAAACCTATGGGATTCAGCTGATGGGTAAGGATGAGTACTGTTGCTCCAGCCATTGTCAAGTGATTTCCTTTTCTTTTTTTCATAAGCAAAACAATAGTTAAAAATAAAATACAAGTTGGGGCACCTGGGTGGCTCAGTCAGCTGAGTGATGGACTCTTGGCTTCTGCTCAGGTCATGATCTCAGGGTAGTAAAATAGAGCCCTGCAAGGTGTTCCATGCTCAGCACAGAGTCTCAGCTCAGAGTCTGCTTGAGATCCTCTCTCACTTTCCCTCGGCCTCTGCCCACTGCACTCTCTCTCGTTCTCTCTCTCTCTCAAATAAATAAAAATAAGTAAATATATAGATAAATCTTTAAAAATAAAAGTCAACAATATGTGATCTGTAACAGTTACCAAGTAGATTCACATCCCAAAAGCCACCTCTTACTGGCTTCACTTGTTCCCCAGTGGGGGCACATTCGTAATCCTGGATCAAAAATCTTTTATGGAAGAACCATTCTTAAACGTTCACAAAGGCAGTTTTCCTGTTCAGAGTTAGTTCGTGGAAATGCATCCTGCCAGCATAACACCCTTTAATGTTCTCTTATGGTTTAAAGCTTTAAATAACCCCTTCCAGATACATCTAGAGTCTAAAACTGAGTTTCTTTTTTTGCTCTCTCTCTTTTTTTAACTTTGAAAAGAGTAAGTAATATTACTAACTGACTGTGATATGATCCTTTAAAAAAATATGTGGCATAGTCCTATGGAGGAAAAGTACAAAGAAGGCTAAAAGAATAAGCGTACGGGAGAGCAATCACAGTTGCTCAGGACTTGAGTTACATTGAACTTTGGTGGAATGAGTCCAAGATGGAATTAAATCCAAATGTTTCCTGCTTTCTTCTGTCTTAATAGCTTCATATTTCCTTCACTTCATGTCTTCCACAGTTTTCACATTTAAAATTGTCATTTTTGAAAACATCGAGCATATTTATGGCATGTCTGTTTCCTGATACATATTCCAGCCTATCTTATTGTAGCAGTTGCTAGACAACAAAAGAGATCTGGGGTTTCTACATAATAGAGAAATTCAAATCAGGGAGGAAAGGGGATTATATCATACCAACTTCAAAATAAATCTTCCCTCTTCCACTAAAATATATGACACTATTTGTAAAGATTCTTCCATACCGCATAATACACTTACCCATTAAATTGCAGAAACAAATCAAGTAGTCCGAGTTCATGCTACAGAGAAAATGAAAACAGGATAAAATGACAGAAAGAGAATTGAAGAAAGTATTATGACTATGATGATAGTTAATGTTTCCATGGCTAGGAGTCGCATTAAGAGCTTTACTTATATCACATCATGTAAATCTTTCATCATATTAAGAGACAGGTACTCAGTCCCTGCAGGTTACATACATTAAGGAACTGGCCCAAGGTTTCACAACTAGTAAGTAACAGAATCAGAATTAAGTTCAAGCACTTAGAATCCCAGAATCACATTTTTCCTTTCTTCTTTGAGTAATCACTGCAAATGTTATACCCCAGTGCTGTTGCAAAAGAGGATGTAGGGGAAAAACCAATAGAAGAGGAAGAGGATGGAGAGAAGTAGGAGGAGGGAGAGGAAAAGGAGGAAGAGGAGAGGAGGGTGGCATTTATCATCATTTGTGTGCAGCTTCTGACGGGAATCAAGTCAGACTAGCATTCTCCAATTCAATCACTATTATTTTGAATACATAGCTTCCCAGCAGGTTTCTGTACGAAAATGAGGGGCGGGGGGGTGGAAGGAAGAAGAGGAGAAGGAAGAACAGAAGAGAAATGACCATTTTAGCCAAATAAACACATCTACCTAAATCATGCATTAGCAAGAGGATGTTTATAACCTCAGTGCATTTCTTTTACTGCACTGTAGAGACACTGGATTGTCTCTTCTCTCTCAAATTCAAATGTCAGTGTAATGGCTAACTGAAGGGAACAGTCTTTGTTTCCCAGTGATGAGCCAGCCAAGCAATAAAATTAAAATGAAAAAAGCTTCATGATGCTCCTTTGTGGTCCTTGAAGCAGAGCCAACTCCTCCAACAGATGAATCACATAGAGTAGTAAGAGCAAGAAATCAATTGATTGGGTACATTATTTTCATTCCCTTTCTCTTTGAGAAATAGAATTTGCCTTGATGTGAGCTCCCTCCTTCACCTTGACTCATTTTGTCAATCCCCCCATTGCATCTACCTATTAAGAAGGGAGGAGGGACGGTCTATGACTCGACATTAAGTGTTTCTGCAATTACTTTCATACTTGCTTCATCAGCGATGGAATTCTTGAATGCTTCTGGACCATTCCTGGCATATGAAGAAGGGCTCTTTCTGCCAAAAGTTAAGCCCTAATCCAAGACAGGTAAAATGGCTACAGACCACATTCGACAGAATAGTCCCTATTTTCAGACAGTAAAATACCTTCCTCATCAGTCAGCCATTGTTCAGGGACCTATGTGCGGACTTCAGAAATGCTATTTTTTCCATTCTAATTTTGTTATAACAGTGTATGTGTTCAAATACTTTGTGAAACTACATCCAAATAAACATGTGGCAAAAAAATAGAGATTTTCTTTTACAGGACAATTGTCACGTTTTACATTACTTCTGAAGATTACTCACCAAAGATAGTATTTAGTCATTTGCTAAATTATCATAAAAAGAAAATTATACTAAGGTTAATTGAAGCATGGGTTTCTCTGAGGAATGAAACATGTGTTAGTCTAATAATCTAGTTAAACTATCCTCAGGGTTGGACAAAGATTTTCTTCTCTAGAATGTCAATTCCTTTATTTAAAAAAAAATTAAAGATTTTATTTATTTATTTGAGAGAGAGAGGGAGCAAGCATGAGCAGTGGGGGAAGGGGCAGAGGGAGAGGGAAAAGCCTACTCCCCTCTAAGGAGGGAGCTCGATGTGGGGTTCCATCCCAGGACCCCAAGATCATGACCTGAGCAGAAAACAGGTGCTTAACTGACTGAGCCACCCAGACACCTCGACCAATTCCTTTGTTGACATGTTTCTCAGCTACTAAATATAATTGACATGGCCCCCTCTCAATATTACTACTTTTGTTATTATCAGGAATACACAAATTTGTATTTGAATCTTAATTTGCACTCTGAATAAAATTACTTGTATAGCAGACTTTGTGAGAACTAAATGTTTTGAGGATAATTAAATAAGCAGGGGCACCTGGGTGCCTCAGTCAGTTAAGCATCTGACTCTTGAATTTGGATCAGGCCATGATCTCAGAGTCCTGGGATTGAGCCCCAAGTCAAGCTCTGCACTGAGCGTGGAGCCTGCTTAAGATTCTCTCTCTCCCTTTCTCTCTCCCCTCCTCCCTGCCTCTAAGAAAAACACATAAAATAATGCATTTACATCACTAATTGCCATCACGGGATATCTCCATCTGTATTCAAGCTTTGCTAGTACTAGGAAAATGCAGTCAATATTACCTGTATGTGGCTGAGTGTCCTTCTTTGCCCTTACTGTTCCCATTTCATGGATTGTGACAAAGCTTTCTCTGAGAGTTTTGAAGTTACTTAACTTCAAAGGTCAGGTGGAAATGTCACCACTCCCTGGAGTACCCAGGAAACCCCTCTGAGTCCGAGTAGCCCTTTCATCGTGGAAAAGGCAGGGGGTGAACGGCATTCAGATGAATTTGAAGGAACCCGCTATACCCCAGAAATCTCGTTACAGATGTTGGATAGGGGCCCTGCACTGAATCTATCAGCCCTCACATTCTTCTTTCCCTTCTTAAAAAGGATGTTCCAGATGGTCTGTATTAATGTGTATTTGCAATATTTTGGCACAGGGTAGTGGCAAGATAAGAAAATGTGAAGCAAACAGACATGAAAAAGAAAGCTATCAATGGATGCATTTAGGTTCCTAAGTAAGACATTTCAGAGAATTAGATACACAAAAGGCTAATTAATTTATCTATAGGAGTGTCCCCCAGCTAAGAAACAAAGTGAAATACCGTGACTCAGACTCCTGCTTTTTATAGTGGAGTTGTTTAATAAATTTAATCTGGGCAACTCTGTGAGTACACATTGCTTTTGTTATTTGTCTTGATCACTTCTGATTCTGCCCTGATATTCATCATTTTACTTCAAAAATTTGCATGATGTAATTTAGTTCCCGGAAGGTAGTACATGGTGTACTGAATCGTCAGGCGATTGCTGTGCACCCACGTGTCTCCCAAGGACCTGTAAGGTAGCTAACCTTGGCCTTCCTCCTATTGTTAACTTCTGCTCTGCTGGAAGTCATAGACCAGTAGAAACCAAATTCGGTCAATCAGGAGTTCTGTATATGAATTTTTCAATTTGCTGAGCTTAAGCATAGTCCATATCTGGTCCAAGGTTCTGCAAAAAACCCCTAAGCATTTGCGGCTATTGTCTTCGAACTTCCCACTTTTGTCTTATCTGTGAAACTTTATTTAGGTATTCCTGTTGCTTGAAATATCATCGTCCAGCTTGTTGGGAGACATTTCTCTGTGGATGTCTTGTGTTTCCACACCCCTTAAGAGCAGAGGCATGGACCAGTTTTGTTCCAGACTATCTTCAAGGACGTGTGTATGTATAGCCAAGAGCCCAGGAAGACAGAGATAATGTCTTCTTGGAGCAAGCCTGGGGTTTTCTGTAACATAACCCACGGCCTGCGCAGGCATCACATGGCTCTCTCTTCGCATCGTTCTATGAAATTGGAGCTTAAGGAAACAGCCGAAGAAAATTCGGGTCCTTTTGCTACTGCTGTCGCTAAGAGTAATAAACTACCTTTGTCTCTGGGCAAGTTCTCTTATTTTTCTGCCAGCACCCATGAATCTGTGAGGCTAACTTGTTAGCTTGCAAGTAGGATTCAATCACAGTTCTTGACACAGTTTCCATTTTTTTTTTATAATTTTTATTTTGTTATATTAGTCACCGGACTGTACATCCCGTTTTTGATGCAATGTTTCATGATTCATTATTTGTGTATAACACCCAGTGTCCATTTGTTTTTCTTATAAGAAATTTCTGTTGATCCATTTTAGTGCACATATTAAATACAATAATTCAGTGTTTCCCCAACTTTTCCTGAAAACAAGGCTCCCCTAGAACTGTATTTATGTTAAACAACAGATGAGTGGGACCTGTCCCAGAAAATTCAATTCAGAGGTCTGAACTGAACATAGATATCTGTTTATTCTTTTAAACAGAGCTTGAAATAATTATTATTTATGGGAAGATGACATATCTAAAACACCTTATCACCAATCCAGGAAAATAGTAAACATTCAGTAAATAGTGGCTCTTCTCGGGTTTTTTCAAAAAGTCTTCAATACATACTAGTACTTTTCCTCACCTCACACCTGAAAAAGTTGAAAAATTTTAAAAAGGAACCAAAATATCACTTTCGTTACCGACAAAGATGAGACTAGAGAAGATAGCTTTGGTCTACTGCCCAGGTGGGCCTGCCAATTAAATCTCAAAAGTAGATAGATTTAGATATTTGGTTTCAGACAAAACTGTACAAAGACAGAGAGCTTCCCATGTGGAAGTCTCACTCAGATGATACTTCAGACATCAAGGGTTTTGAAAGTTTCATCATGAATTTTGACGCAGAAGCAGAGAATGGTAGGAAAAAAAATTAGGTGAGTGAAAGTGTTTAAAGTAAAAAAAAAATGGAATAATCTGGTCACATAACCAATATTTCTTTGTCTTTCACTCTGATAAGTATCTAGGTTTTTAAAATCTCTTCAAATGATCTTATGACTTAGAGAGGTAAAGGGATTTGCTAACAATCGTATGGTTAATTAATGTCACAGTTAAAATTCCAACATCCAACTCTAAAGCTCAGCTACATTGCACAATAACACCAAGGAGTAAGGAGAGGTGGCTAGACTGCAGGAGGGAGAATCAGGGAAAACAGGTAGGAAGTTGCTACAACAGCGGAGCTGAGAAGAATAGAGTATATTGTGAGGTTCAGTCAACAGAGTAAAAACAAGACAATTTGATTCTACAGAGAATTTGATTTTCATCCTTTTTCATTTTGATTTATTGAAACCTCAGCATATCCTGGCCCTATGGTATCCACTGGAGTAAAAATACAATAAACCCTACATCTTGTATTGAAAGGTTTTATAATTTAGTGAGGGACACAAGGCAATATAAGGCCACAATAAACTTGGTCATTGTCATCCCAGAACAGCACATTACATATACAATGAGCAGTCCTAAGGGCAATCAATTATTCAGACATGGGTAAGAAGAAGTGGGGATCAGGAGAAGATTTTTCAGAAGTAGATACGAGGGATTAGTGAGTCGCTTGATACACAAAATTCTATTCTAACAGACAATTGATATATTTTAAAGTTTAATATAGATGATACATTATAATTATGTCAAATAAAAAATGGAGATAAAATGAAATGAAATTCCTATAAATCACCAACAACATCTTTTAACCTAGCAATATCTATCATTAACATTTGGTATGGGTTTTACCAAACTATTTTTCTATGCAATAATGTATCTTAAGTGGAAATTATGAAAGGGAAACAGTCTAGCCAAATCTTTGGGTACTTACCTGTGGTTTGATGACACGTTCTCCTACCAGTGGACCATGGCAATCTGAATAAACCTTCTCAGGGCCTTTGCCTTTCTTTTTTTTTAAAGATTTCTTTATTTATTTTATAGGAGGAGAGAGAGTGTGCAAGTGGGGGGGGAGGGGCACAGGGAGAGAATCTTCAAGCAGACTCCCCACTGAGCATGGAGCCAACTAGGGGCTCTATCCCAGGACCCATGAGATCATGACCTGAACCGAAACCAGCAGTTGGATCCTCAACTGAGCCACCCAAGCTCCCTATGGAACTTTGAGTTTTCTACAAGCCATCGGTCATTACCAGATAGATGAGATCCCTAGGAGTTTTCCTTCATTAATTTCTTCACTCAACGTTGAGCCTTTCTGATGTCCAGGTGCTGAGCTGGCTGCTTGGAGAACTGGACTCAATTCCATTAAGGAATGATGCAGTAAAGTAAAAGGTAATCAGTCTAGTGAAGGATAATCCAAAATTCTAGTATCTGGAGGTGTGCATTTTAGTAGATACTAAAATTCTTACCAAGGGATCAATATAAAAGTTTTACCATGATTTCAGTCTTCCCAGAATTGAATGTTTATAATAGAAAAAGTATATGAGTACACTTTCTGGCAGTACAGTCTATAATTTGTATTGTCCCTCTTTCTGGAATGATCTATCCCTCACTCTTCCCATGGCTAACTTCTTTATCAAGTCCCGGCTTCAATGTCTCTCCTCCTCAGAAAAGTTAGCATCCTGCTTAAAGAACTTGTTGACCAAATAAATCATTCCATCTTGCCACTGTACTTATTTCCATCAGAAGATTAATCATAATCTAAATGCATTTATTATTTCATTATTCATTACTGTTATGGATCACTGGAATGTAAACTATCAACCACATATATTATTAATCTTTTTCACAGCTGCCCAGCACTTAGGACCTCACATGTAATAGTCATTTATTCCATAGTTTATTGAATAAACTAGTAATAGTCTCAATGTTTGCACCAAAATGTAAGATGGTAGTCACATCACTTAAAATTTATTTAGCTTCAGAAAATTGAAACCCAGAAGCCAAGTAGCTTAGTAGCAAACTATTATATCACACCAAAAAGTTCAAAGGTAAGAGAACACCAGAGTAACTTGGCAGCTCACTGACATCATTAAGAAGCCAGGTCCATTTGAGCTTTCAGCCTTGTTGTGCCTGAGAGGTTGGTTCTTCCACAGGCCAGCTTGTCTCATGTTTGCAAGATTCTGCAGTAGGCCCAGGTTAGCACACCCACACATGCATGAAAACACAGAGAGGAAGAAGTAGGATTCTTTTATCTTGAGATTCCTGCTATCTGAGAGAAACTTTTCTGCATGACACTTAGAAAACTTCCTCTCAAAGCTCATTGTTCAAAATTCTGTTGCACATACATAAATAAGTCAATCACAAGGGAAACAGCAGCATGATGATTGGTTCACACCAACGGTTTTCAAACTTTTTGACTGAAACTTACAATAAAAAAATATATTTTTACATCAAGTCACATAAGTATGCATAATTGTTAAAAAAATTTGTGAAATTTTTCTTACCCTTAATCTGTATGAAACACTTGCATATTTTCTATTCTGTGTTATTTGAAAAAAGATAATGTAAGCCATTAATTTTTTTTTTTATTATCTAGAGTGCTTGCAACACACAGTAGAATAACACTGCATTAGAGCAACTGAGATCTACTTTTAAAACCAAGTTCTAAATCAAATGAAGGAAAAGTGGATCCCCAAACTAAACTGTAATTAAGAGAAAGAGAAAAATGCCCTTGACATAGGCAAACAGTATCTGCTAAATATTAATTGAGTTATTTTTTCATATGCACAGTTCATCGGAATTTTCATATTACACTGTTATAAATATTGTATGATACAATTAATATTAACTGTAAGAAAGACTCTAACTACATATGCTACCGAAGACAATATGTCAAGAATCAAATTAGTTCTGAGAGCCATATCAAAAGGGAAAGTATGTAAGGATTTGTTTTATATTTGCTTATTTGTTTAGGAAAGGTCACTTATAAATGATGAAAAGTACAATTTATATATCAGACCAGCCTAAAACACAAGATAAGTAGGACCTTTTCAAATTCTCTGAATTTGAATTTCTCTGAAACCGCACCAGTTGGCTCTCTTGCTGATAATGAAGTGCCCTCCATTGACGTTCGCTGTCCAAGGTATTCCCACCGTAATTCTACAAAGAATGGCCACCTCCCTAGCATCTCTAAAATATAGAAATTCAAGTCTTACTGGCTGCTTCTCTGAACTAGAAGCTGCATCCTTCCATACACTATCTCAATCTTCTCTTGACTTTTACTTCCTGAATATGTATCACTGTTTTCTTCTAACAGTATTTTTTTAATCTCATGATTCGATTATAGTATTGTCTCATCTATCTGTCATGAAATAGAATCAAAATGTGCTACAAAATTGGATTATCTAGATAACTGAATGTGATTACTTTAAACCCCAACACTTAATCTAATTTTTATCATTTCCATGAAAAATATCTTAAGCTGTATTATAAACCAACCTGTCCTAAGAGAATTACTGAGAATCTAAACTTTTGTTGATGATTCAAGGTGATTATTAGGAACAAAATTCATTCTCTATAATATACTACAGAGAAGGCCTTATATGTGTTCTACCTATAAAAAAGGGGGGGATAGCTAAAATAAGAAAATAAACACAGCACTCAGTACAAAAAAGTGTGGCTTGAGGAGGGAGGAAATAAAAGAAAGGACAAAGAACCCAGAGGGAAATTTAGAGGATTGGCACTGTCTCCAAGGAGAGCTAAGACCTCCAATTTCCAATCCTCAAATTGTTCCCAATCTCTATCAGTAGACATGTATGTTACGTGCAATGTATAGCACATACATTATTATGTTATACATAACAAACAACAACAGAGTATTTTTTTCATGTTCTTGCAGCCTTCCCTGTAAAATGGGTAAGCTGAAGCATAGCTTTTCTAAATGATAATGTCCTAGAGCCAGTGACATATTTGAAATTCAAATAAGTATCCTTTATCCAAATCTATTTTTTGTGCCTTTGTATATTCCCTTTGAATCCGGCCTAAGAATAGTCTGGAAATCATAGAGAACACCCTCTCTGCCCACATGATAACTGGAACAGGGAAAAACCAGGCTCACCTTGAGAGGAATGTGGCTCTGCACCAGGCAGTCAGGGTCACACAGCAGGATTATTTTTGCTATTCCTCTGGCTTTCCTCCCTGGTCGTGGCCCAGAGTTCTCCGGGCTCTGTCATCGCTCTGCCCGCGCAGGGCAGCTATACTCCCAGTGCAACCCATCGGCGTTAATACCCAAAGCCATAGCTGCGCAGTGGGATCTTCCATGATCAACCAAAGGCTTTATAGGCATTGTTTTTCATTTTTGTTTTGGTCTTTTTCTCTCTACCATTCATATAATGTTACAGAAGGCATTTTTGTATCAGCTTCTGCTTTTGAGGGCAGTTTGATGAGCTATGGAACAATCTCTTTCAGAGCTCAAGAAAGCAATGGGTTAGACAGTCAGAGATGGACTGCCCAATTCTCTAGAAGGAAAAACAAGGATTTATTCTAGGACAGTTGGCCCTGGGGAGGTAAAGGGGCTAGGCATTCTTTCTTCTGCGAAGACAAGAAGATAGTGCAAAGCTCAAATTTCTAGTGCTACAGAATGAGGGTAATAAACATTAGCAAACATAGATGAATGTTAAAGTAGCTCGTATTTAGGATAATTTTAAATGCTATAATGATATGAAAAAGAATATCAGATTCATGAGCCCATGGTGCCAAAGCTCCATCACCTTACATGAAGATGGACACGTTTTCAGGGCAGGAATTACAAATCTTCAAATTATAACACTTTTTTAATCATAATACACCTTGCATAATAATGTGTCTTGTATAATTGAAATGAAAATTGGTCTGAGATCAGAAAATGTGAATTTTAATCCTGGCTTTGCCACTAGACAGCTCTTCGGCCTTTGGAAAATTATTTCTTTTTCTTGGTCCTTCGGTATCTTTGCTACAAAATGGGCAAGGGGACTTCGCGCTGGCTGATCCAGGCGGTCCCTTCCAGCTCTGGAGCTCTTTGATCTGTAACCTTTAAGGCTTCAGCACTCTGCACATATAGATGAGGTCTTGTTTGCATGACCACTGCACTCACAGGTTTGCTAGGCCTCGCCTGCAGGACTACAGGCCTCAGGCCCCATATTGCTTTCTCCAAAGTCAGCCCCAGCTGTTTCTCAGGAAGATGGTCTAGCAAACACCAATAAGACTCCATCTGGATCCTCTGGAGTCCCTCTTACCACTTCTCTATACAAACCTCCCACTACTCCCCCAGTTTCTGAGGGCCTTGCTTCTAAGGACTCCCATCTGCAGCTTTCTTCAGAGGACTATCCTTGGCCTAGCCAAGCTGCCCTGACTTCCCACCAAGTGCCAAGAGGTCCCGAGACAATGGCTGATTGGAAAGACAAGTGAGGGTGCCTCTGAGCTCCTCTCCTTGGCCTCAAGACAGCACAAACTGGAGTGGTAGAAGGTGCAGTCTGTGACGGTCATTGCCTAAGATCTCACCTCACCTGCCCACCACCTCCCACTCCTTGGGTGTCTCACAGATGCTTAGAGAAAGCCCAGTCCTGATCTTCTGAGCTGGCCGCCTTTTGGACATCCACTGCCTGCCAGCGTTTGAGGGATGTGCCTCACCAGCAGATGGCTGGAGCTGACCTCATTGGGCGTGCTGTTGCTGTTCCCCTCTAGGGGTGCCATCTCTGGGGGCATCTTCCACTGCAAATATGCAAAATGCCAAATGTTTCCTCTCTAGTCCTCTCCGCACCACGTGAATCCCGGTGGTTTGTGAGAGGTGTGAAGATGTGTTTCTCTCCAACTGTGTTGTGCTTTGTACCTATGCCCCAGAGCTGAGCTGCTGGCACCCGGCACTTTCTAAAGCTGACGCTGCCACCAGTATCTTCCTCTTCCCTGTGATTCTTTCCGTGGTTAGTCTTAGTCACCAAACTGAGGCAGATAAAAGAAACATCAACCTGGTGTCTTCATTTCCCTGCCACTCCTCACATGTCAAGTGTCACAAGTAGATTCCTCGAGAACCACTAGCATCATGCTCAGCCTGGATTGGTGCTACTGACATCTGGAATTGTGTACTAGCTACAGATGGATCCCAACTCCAAATCTAGCACTTCATGAGCCCTCTAAGTCTTTCTCATCTCCAAGTTCATCAACGTAATAAAGTTGGTCCTACCAAAAACAAGTGAGTGGCAGAATTGCTTATTATAAAACAGCTATTTAAAACAATTCCATTAGTAGAAAGTGATTAGTAACTAATTTGTTTTCAGAGGTTGTTTCATTTGTTCCATAGTTTAACTAAAATTCCCATGCAGGTGTGCATTTTCCTTTTTATTATCTTTGTCAAGAATCTCGAAGTGATGATGTTGGTTAATTTTCATATTTTTTATTTGATAATCATCAGCAAATGCTTCTGTTTAATCATTCCATAAGAAAGGAGGCTTTAGGGACGCCTGGTGGCACAGCGGTTAAGCAGTTAAGTGCCCTTCGGCTCAGGGCGTGATCCCGGTGTTATGGGATCGAGCCCCACATCAGGCTCCTCCGCTATGAGCCTGCTTCTTCCTCTCCCACTCCCCCTGCTTGTGCTCCCTCTCTCGCTGGCTGTCTCTATCTCTGTCAAATAAATAAATAAAATCTTAAAAAAAAAAAAAAAAGGAGGCTTTAATTAACCTGGTAGTGAAATCATAACAGCAGTCCTATTTGTCCTGGGATTCTTCAGGTGAATTTGGGCCTAGGAGAAGATGTCCGGGCCAGCGGATAAAATCTAGATTAAGAACAGTCTCATTAACATGCAATATGCACAAAAGACAAGTCTTAAATCACCATACTTGACCTTCCTTTTAAATAGGCCACCCTACATAGGGATAAAAGAGTGATCATATCTGCCTCTTGCTCCAATGTGCAATACATCCATCACATAAAATTGGCTTCCTTATTTAAGTCAATAACATCTTATCAGTTGTTTCCTCTCATCCATCGTTTTGTCTTCCTGCATCTAAAATAATTACATGTGTCTGTCAAAGTTTATTAACTAGGCAGTGGCATAGAAAATGCAATTTTTATTTCTAGTATTGCTATTGACTTCTGAGTGAACTTGATTAGACACTTCATCACCAGGAGCCAATCACAATTTTTTTTTTTAATTCTCTATCCTGCCTGGGAGCTGGTTTGGGGTACTCTGATAAAAGAAGGTTTACAAGAAAGAAAAACATGGTTTCTGTTTTCATCAAGTTTATAATCTAAGAAAGCAACATAGAGACAGACAGAACCAGCATTGTTCAAACACATTGTTCAAACACACTTTTAAAAACACATTCTTCATCTGGCTTTTATAAAATTTCCCTTTGGTAAAAACTTTTAAGAAAGACTTTTAAGGAGGTGAAAAAAATTGGCAAGAACAAGATTAAATCAAAATGCCCCAAGTAATATGACCAAAGTAACTTTGCAGAAATAGCTCTGAAACTTTTGAGGGGTCATGAATTGCGGAAAAATAAGTGTGTGTATGTATGTAAGCACTGAAATTTTGTGGAAAACACTGAATAAATTTCTTTTTAAAAAACCTCTGAAGCTCCTTTTTAAACTCCAAGTGAAGAGCTTCCATTTTCGGGTTTTTCAGAGTTTATGAAATGTCCAATCTTGCTAAAATAGAGCAATATTTACCCAAACTGTCTGGCCTTTCCCTTCCTTTTCTCCCCCCCCTTTGGTTCCCTGTTGGATCTTCTGTGAGTCAGTTCAAAATACTAAACCACCCACGTTCCCCTGCTTCACAAGAGTTCTGGAGTGAGGAAATAGGGACAAAAACAAGAACTTATAAGGCTTTTCCTTCCTCATCTCTCTTTTGATGATATGGCAATGCTGGACTTAGTGAGGTCCCCAACTCGACACCGTATCATTTTATCTTCTTTCTTTGCCCTACCCTCGAGGCCACACCTGCCCGGGAGAGCCTGGGTATTGCTCTGAAATAGAAATGCTTTTGCTTTTGGCCTTTAGGCATTGCTGGACATGTGGACAGTCTCCATGTGGAGTGTATCTCATCTCAGTTTTTTAAACTATGCTCCTGTATCCCTGTATTATTTAGAGTAATGCTAGCTGCTTTAACAAAAACTGCAAACCCCCAACATTTTAGCGGCTTAACCCTATTAAAAGTTCATTTCGTGTCCAGAACAGATGTTCCGTTTGTAATAATTGAGAACAAATGTGTCTGTCCTCTGAGTAAGTCAGCACGGCTCTCGAGACTCATTCAGGAATTCAGCCTGGCGCAACCGAGAGACGGTAGGACGCACATCCGTGTCCACCCCGAGGCCTAGAAGTGCCGCACCTAGCCACACGCGTCCCAGTGGTGAGAACTAGACACATGGCCCCACATATGCGTGGAGGGATGCAGGTGGTGCTGGAAAATGTAGTCTCTGGCCTGGCAGCTGCTTCCGGCAACAATCCTACAGGAGAGGAGGTGGTCGTGGCTCTGGGTGGGCCACCAGCCACCTTTGCCTTAGCACCCTCGTGCTAAGCAGTGTTTCGCACACCACCCTGCATGAGAATTACTGATACAGGCTCTCTAGGAGGTATTAGTCATCTATTGCTGTGAAGACAAACTTCCCCAAATGTAGTGGCTTTCAACACCCAACACTTCCTATCCCACAGTTTCTGTGGATAGGGACACAGGTGTGGCTTAATTTGGTGCTTGTGTCGGCATCAGCAAGGGCTGCTGGGAGCATCCATTTCCAAGCTCAATCTTCTGCTCTTGGCAGGCTTGCTTCCTTACTGGCATTTGGCGGGTGGTAGACACTGGCTCCTTGCCACACACGAGGCCCTCTCCACAGAACAGCTCGTGGCTGGGTAGCTGCTTCCTCCATCACAAGGTAGCAAGGGAGTGAGAAGGGAGCTTAGGACAGAAGTCACATTCTTTTTGCAGCTTAACCTTGCTGGTTTCATCCCTGCACTTGGTTTGCCATATTTTATCTATTTGGAGCAAGTCACAGGTCCACCCCTGCTCAAGGGGATGTGAGAACTAGGGGGCGAGAGTCATCAGGGGCATTTTTAAGGCTGCCTAGTGAAGATATGAACAGAGGAGGGGAAGTGCAACCAGACATATTTCCTTTTGCCTGCGTCTCTTCATCTGTAGTCTCTAGCATGTAAAAATACGTAAACAAACATCTCTGTGCTTGCTTTGGTAGCCAGAGCAGAAGAAGATGGCCATACATCTAATTTCTGTCCCAAACAGAGCATCGGAAGAACATGTGGTAGGAGGCAGCAGGCAGTCAGGGCAGAACAGACCCTCCTCTGAAGCATGTGTCCCAGACGGGGGTCCCCACCACTCTCCTGAGCATCCCATTCTCACAGATGTTTTTTCTCTGTATGACTTTATTATTATTATTGTTGTTGTTGTTGTTGTTGTTGTTGTCGTTTTACTTGGTTTAACTTCAACAACGAAAATTTCAAGATCCAATAATTGGTCTCAGACATAAGTAAACTGATGAAATACTTATGTATCAGCATGGACAGGCCCACCGAAAGTGGCTGTCTGTTCACTTACCCACTGTAACAATCGACAGGTACAAATTTCTACAACATCCACCATAACTGCTTCTTAACATTTTCTTAGTTAAATTTTCGTTAACTTTTAAAACATTGTTTCTACTGTGATAGAGCAGACATAACAGAAAATGTTCCATTCTGTTTCTTCAGTGTGCGGTTCTGTGGTGTTAAGTGTACTCACGTGGTTGTGTGACCACGACCACTGTCTGTGTCCAGAGTGTTTTCACCTTCCCGAACTGAAACTCTGTATCCATCACTATACCCTCAACACTTAGTGTCACGTTTTTCTCCCTTCTTAGAAATCTTTTTTTGGGGGCGCCTGGGTGGCACAGCGGTTAAGCGTCTGCCTTCGGCTCAGGGCGTGATCCTGGCGTTATGGGATCGAGCCCCACATCAGGCTCGTCTGTTATGAGCCTGCTTCTTCCTCTCCCACTCCCCCTGCTTGTATTCCCTCTCTCACTGGCTGTCTCTATCTGTCGAATAAATAAATAAAATATTTAAAAAAAAAATCTTTTTTTGTTTTGTTCTTGTTTTTGTTTTTTTATTTACTAAGGCTTTATGTTTTACAACAATTTTAGGTCCACAGCAAAACTGAGAAGGAACATAGATTTCCCATATCCCCTCTCCGTACACATGCATAACCTCCCCCATCCGCTTGCTCGCCTCAGTGTTAAATTTGGTACAATCGGTGAACCTACACTGAGATAACATCATCACCCAAAGACTGTACTCATATTACTGTTCACATTTGGTTTTGCACATTATATGGGTTTGGATAAATTTAATGATGTTTATCTACCATGATGCTATCATAGAGGGAATTTTACGCCCCTAAAAATCCTCTGTCCTCTCCCTATTCATCTCTCCCTTCCCCTAACCCTGGGTGATGCCTGATCAGTTTATTGTCTCTATGGTTTTACCCTTTCTAGAATGTCATGTTGGGATCCTACAGAATATACCCTTCTCAGATCGGCCTCTTTCACTTAGTAAAAGGCTTGTAAGTTTCCTCCATGCCTTTTTGTGGCTTGATAGCTCGTTTTTCTTAGCACTGAATAATATTCCATTGTGCGCATGCACCACTCTTTATTTACCTGCAATGAATGAGAGAGTCTCCTTTTCCACACCATCAATAGCATTTGGTACTGTCAGTGTTTTGGATTTTGGTCATTCTAATGGGTTGGTAGTGGTATCTCATTACTGTTTTAATTTTTATTTCCCTGATGACATATGATATAGAGCATCTTTTCATATGTTTACTTGCCATCTGTGTATCTTCTTTGGTGAGGTGTCTGTTAAGGTCTTTGGTCCATTTTTTAATCAGGTTTTAAATTTTCTTGTTGAGTTTTAAGAGTTCTTTGTATATTTTGGACAATAGTCCTTTATCAGATATGCTTTTTGCAAATACTCTCTCCAGTCTATGCCTTGTCTTCACATTTGCTTGAGATTGTTTTTCACAGAGCAGAGTTTTTCATCTCAATGAAGTCCAATTTATCAATTCTTTCATGGATTGTGCCTTTGTTGTTGTATCTAAAAGTAATCACCATGCCCAAGGTTATCTGTGTTCTCCTATGTTATTTTCTAGGAGTTTTACAGTTTTACTTTTTAAATTTGGGTCCATGATCCATTTTGAGTTAGTTTTGTAAAGGTCTGTGTCTAGAATCACTTTTTTTTTTTTTTGCATGTGAATGGCGTTGTTTGAGTACCATTTGTTACTTAGAAATGTTTTTAACTGATTCTTTTTTTAGTTTATAACCTTTGCCTTCCTGTCTGAAAAGCAATAATCTGTTCTTCAAAATAATCCAGAGATTAGAGTTTTATTCAAGAAGCTAAGACGGGTTGGCTCCTTGGCTCCTCACAGTTCCTTAAATCTGTAGCTGAGTTTAATTCAATGACACTTGCAGGTTTCACTCACCCTAGCCTGTGGGACTTTATTAAGCCCCTAAGAATAAAAACTAACAAGAACCTACATGTTTATCAGGGCCATGCTCTGTTAATCTCCTTTGTAGGTGATCTAGACCTTTCTTTTCATCCTGATTGCAGTAAATGGATTCTGGGCAATCATGTATCAGGGTTCTAGCAGCCAAGCTTTATTTTCTAGAGCTAAGTTTCTGCCTTTTGTTCCGGTTCTCAGCTCCAGTTCCATGCCTGCCCTTCCTAGATTTTGTAGGAGCTACAGCAATGTGAACCTCAGCCCTGGGCTCCATGCCTGTATTCCTACTGTTCACTATCAGAGCCCTCTCTTACTTTCTCTACTACCTATGCCTGTATCTTTCATGATCACCTAACTTGTCCAAATAAGGCTGACTTATCTTTGGATGCTATCATTCTCTTTTGTCTCTTCTGCTGAAACCCAAACCTAGGTTCTGTTAATTCCTTTAAGTGGCTTTCACATTCTTCTCAGACAATGAAGCTATTTTGAATTTACAGTACTCGAGATTACTGAATGCCTCCAGAAGGAAGAGAAACAAAGAATCCATTTATCAAGCCCCAAACTTTGTTGGTTTTGCCCTCATTTGGTGCATGTGTCTAAATCCTAATTGTACACACCCAACAGAGATTGTTACATCTCACCCAAAATCTTTTCTGCTCTTTTAGAATAACAGGGTGTATCTGGGTGCACAGCTGCTCAAGCATACCAAATCTTCCTGGTTTTTTGGTAGCTAGATATAGCTAACTCACTAAGTTCGCATCCATGGAGTATGAGCAGAAGGAAAACAGGCAACTTCCGTCTCCCTTGCTTAGAAAATACTTGCTCTGAAATTGCTCCTCACTTTTCTAGCTGCTGGCTGAGAATGAGAATGAGAAAGCAACCTTGGAAGCTACATGTTGAAAATGTCAGAGCTTCCTACTGTTAAGGGTATGACTTCTGGAAACGGAAAGTTTCTCATGTTCTGTGCCATTAGGAGACACAAAGTAAACTTCTCTTTTGCTGAACCATCGTCTTTTGGGTCTGTTTCTCAGACTTCACTCTACTTAATACAATATACTTTTTAGGAATCTTGTATTTAATCTTTTTTTTTTTTTAAAGATCCAGAAGTTTCTCATTCTTTTATAGGTTTAAATAGCCGGTAAAAGGTCAAATGCATTTACATAGAAAATGATGAAAATACTCCATATTCTAGGAATCAGTCAAACTTCTATTTTGCTACTTGACTTGCTTTGCCTCTCCTTTCTTAAGAGGTAAGGTGGGGGAAGGGAAGACCTTAGATGACATTAATGCTTCATCAGTCAGGCAAATAATCGGTTACAGTTAGTTTGAATTTTGTAGATATAATAATGATTGATTAACTCTCAATTGATAAGACTGATTATATGCTGACACGAGAACCAAATAATTTGCTGAAGGAATCTGATTGACTATACTGTGGGCTTATCGGCAGATATTGCATATGTAATGTTCACAGAAAGTGTTTGCATTTCTTTAGGCAGCAGAATTAGACAGAATTGAAGAATCAAGGATAAAAGGAGGCCAATCTTAGACATCAGGCACGTGTAATCTGGGGCCATTATTTTATAGCATTAATGATTTTTTTAAATGATGTTCATAGAAAAAAATATAAGGAGATTCTATATTAATAGTTCCCAACTATTTAGGGCCACAGGCTGTCCTGAGAAGTGGATGAAACTATGGACTCCTTTTCTGGGAAAATCCACAATCATAATTAATTTTACATATAATGTGAAATGATTCACAAACACCCACCAGCTCAGGCACATCCACAAATCACAAATTAAGAACATACATTTATAGGGGAAAATATGAAGAATAAATATTTTTCTTCCATTCAGCAATAACTACATTAAGTCAGCATGTATTGGTTATTTATTCTCCAACAAAACCCGGGCCCAATATTGAGAGATCTAAAAGAATACAAAGTTTTGTTTTGTTTTTGGGTTTTGTTTTTTTTTTTTTGTCATTGCATAGCTAACAGTCCAGTAGAGAAAATAAACCTGACAACTGATACTTTACAATGAAATCTAATGGAATGTGTGTCCAAGTGTCACATAGGGAAGACAGAAGAAAGATAAAATCTGCATCTGAAGGAGCTAGAGTGAAGGTTTGTGGTTGTGGTTGTTGTTTTGTTTTGCCTGGGTAACATTTGAAGGAGACCCAAATAAGCAGAGAGTGACCAGTCCTATGGAAGCAGTATTTTTTAATCTGCATTCATGCATGGTGATAATGATAATCATTATGGATCACATATTACATATCAAATATTATTCTAATAGATGTTCAATCTTCCCAACAGCCCACAACCACGAGGTAGGTAGAGCTCTCATCCCCAGGGCAGGCCCAATTTCAGTGCTTTGTTCCCATTACCCAGCTAGTGGGGCCAGATTCAGTCAGGTGTCTGCGACACGGTTGGCTACCATGCTTTGTTCACCATGAAACCATCATATAGTCTTAGATCTATACTTCAAACTGTGTATCGGAGGACGGTAGAGGCTATGCTACTTGTATGCTAACTGATCATAATGATTTAAGTAAGAAAGTTTGTGGACCAGGCATTTTCAGGTACTATAACCCAATGGACTAAATATGACTTCATAAATTTTATAAGTGAAGCACAAGATTTAAATCAGTGGTTGAAAGCCACACAGCCACAGGGGAGAAGGCTGAGGTGTGAACACCAGCCTCTGACACGGGGTACATCTTTCCTACCTTCCACAGCTCTCCTGTCCCTGGGGGACCAGATACCATCTGAGATTCAGAATTTTTATGACCAGTGCAAGAATTGAAATGGCTACACCAAAGGAAGATCCAGAATTTGGATCCAGGACTATATGGTGCAGATCACACACAGCCACAGTCATTTGATCAATTGAAGAAGGCAGCAAACTTCCCATTCCTAGCCTCCCCCAGAAAACAGAACTGGAAAGAAGAGGTGGGGAAGAGATATGGCATAAGATAATGTTCATCCTAGCTGATTGATGAAAAGTGGATATTGAATCTCAGATGAACTGAAGCAAGTTACTAGTTCTAAATTTGTGAAATCAGTTCCCAGTATCCAGCAATAAAATGGCGTATTAAACATATGCACAAATCTCTTCTGCATAAACAATCATTCTGCATAAGGTCTCTATAATACATACACGAACATTTGAAGAATATGGTCAAGTTCTATTTTAAACAAAGGTATAAATAAGGGGTGATGATGCAGCATAAAATATAGGAGACACAACCCTTTCTTTGCTTTTGCTCTCTCAGACCTACTGAGATGTTCCTGCCTATGTCAATGTATAGTTTAAGAAGTTCACATGGAAATTACACAGATTTCTATTTATCAAACCAACCACCTCTTGACAAATACTTTTAGATTTCCACTCATTTAACTCACAGTTTGGGTTTTAGGCCAAACACACCATGCCCACACTGTTAAATGTACATTAACACTTGCAATAAAGAAACAAACATTAGTTGGTCCCATCATCTCCCATTGACAGACCGTCATCATTCTGGTACACACAGAAACATATATTTCAGAAGCTCATGGCACATTTCCCCCTCGATTCAGGTTTCTTGTTTATTACCACATGCACATTTCTCTGGTATATTTTTAGTACAACGTGTTATCCTAGACTGATCATATGTTCACAGATTGCGGGGAGCCTGTGAAAGACTTTCCACTGTACTTGCTATTGGGCAAAACCACGTCTGCTACCTGGTACTCATGCAGAGTAAACTGTAATGTGGAGACAGATGGTATGACCAAGTGGGAGAGAGACTCTGTCTGCAAAAAATCAGGAGAGCTTTGCTCTAGCAGGGGATGAAAGAGGAAAGAACAAGTCCACCCCAGCGTGAAAATAAGATGAAAATATAAAAGAATGTCAGTGTTGAAGGTCATTCCTTTTAATTTTGCCAAGATCTCAGCACCAAGCGAGCATGGGAACATTCCAAGGAAGGCGATAATTCCAGGTTCTCCACATGGTGAAGGGGGCCTGACTGTTTGAGCCACGGGGGGTTAATATAGGGTTCAATACGTGACACGTTGCATGAGATAATTTGACATAGTCACTCAAGGACACGTTGCCCAATATACTCTGTTCTGCATTAGACAATAAAAAGAAGAAATGTTTTAGCTGGAGGTGGTTTGTCAAATTGTAAATGAGACCTCACTGGTTTTATATACCGTGTGTTGTTCATGATGTCCTCATTTTCATCCAGTTACTAAAACCAAGATCAAATTGGTTTTCTTCTTTCGAATTAGAAAAAAATCAACTCTGTTTTTCCTCATGGTCTCATTTTACTGTGGTTTAAGTACCTTCCGTGGAGTGAGAGGAGGTTAGCCAAGTTGGATTTTGTTTACCTTTCCCACATAAACTGCTACAGGGCACTTTTTCCCAAGACACTTACTTATTTTTACACTGATTATAATGCACGTGCTCATGAAACAGGCATACCGACTGGGTTTTTAAAACACAAAAACATCTATCTGATATAAACCAGCCCAATTCCAAGGAAGTCTTTGATATATTTATGCATTTTCCAGTCCCCCAATTAGACACCCAGGTCACTAATTTGACGAAGTATGGGTCATCGGCCAAAGCACTCTGTCAATGGGTGCATAACAGATCAAGGATGAAAAAGAAATGTTTGTTTTGGTTATAGGGCATTCTAAACGAATGCTTATTGCTGAAACAATTTGCACTTAATTAAATGTTGTTCCTTACACTCTCCAAAGGCATATACTACGTTATGCTTGGCAACGAGAGGCTGCTAACATTTCAGGTTTAGCTGGTAGGCTGATGCTTCTAGAGCAGGCATGGCTCACTGAAAGTGGTTCCAGGGGCTGCTGGAACGTCTCAACCTGGTCATTCTGGAAGCGGCCCTACTTGTTGCTGGTTCTACCAGTGCCAACCTCAGCCACGAACCCCCAAAGATCTTACATAATGGCTTATATAGAGATTAAATAAATGCATGCATTCTGATTGCAGGCCACAAGGTCCTAAACGCCGTGAAATATTACATTAAGATGAATCCAGTTTATAAGTACAAAGTAACATGAACTTCTGCTATTCTGTGGGGTCCGATAGAATAGTACGGTGTTTTAAAGAACTGTTAACCATCTGTTATTTGATATGATCATCCTGGTTGAATGAATGGACTGGGTATTTGGGAATTGTCAAAAAAATGCAGTGTTGGAGAGTAAAAGAGCCCAAAGAGGCAAGACCCCATGTGGCTAACTGGGTTCTTCCTCACATAGCTTTCTAGGGCTGGATCCATTTCCGAGGCACCCAATTCCTTCAACAGTAATGACCCATTCTGGTTTTCAGAGATGTTATGAGGGTGTGTGTTCTCACAGCATTCTGCTGCTTCTTAGACCAATGAATTTTCTAAAGAATTTTTACATTGCATAATTGCAAAGATAAATACCCATTGTTAGAATACACAGGGATAGAAAAGCATGAAATAAATAAAATAATCAAACTCATCTTGAACCTTATCGTGTGTGGTTAAATTCTTTTAAAAAATATTTTATCTATGTATTTGAGAGAGCTTGTGAGGGAGCGAGAGAGAGAAAGAGAAAGAGAACAAGCAGGGGGAGGGGCAGAGGGAGAGGGAGAAGCAGACTCCCCACTAAGCAGAGACCCTGATGTGCATCCAAGGACCCTGAGATTCTGACCTGAGCCAAAGGCAGACACTTAACCAACTGAGCCACCCAGGTGCACTTAACAACAGCTAAATTCTTAAAATATTTCTTTCCAGTACTTTCTTGCCCCACATGTATAAATGTTTTGTTTTTGGTTTTTTTTGTTTTTTAGAAAGTTAGGATTGCATTACCCATGTTAAGCATTTCCCTATGTCTACGAACATTTATCAAAAGCCTGATTTTTTAGAAGACAGAGTGATATTTGGCATTATTTGATGTGCAGCTTCTGAAGTAACCATTCCTCTATTTTAAAAAGGTTAGGTTGCTCCTTCTTTTCCAAAATTAGGAAAATTCCATAAGTATTGGGGCATGTGAATTGCTCTCTATCTCACTTTGTCCAAAAGGTGCAGTTTCTCGGTCAAAAGATAAGCCATTTTTGTTTTTTGCAGGTTTTATATACATGTCACAATATTGTATCCAGACAAATGACTCGTAATTTTTTGCCCAAATTAGCTGTATACGTATTCTATCAACGTTGAATGTAATCACTTAAAATGCTGCATTTTGAAACACGTGAAGTCCTACCGCAATCATTTTGGCCACATATGTGTGTGTTAGTTATGTGTGTGTGATATGTTTCCCTTTGGTTTATTCATTAACCCCTTTTGCCAATTTCATGTTTAAATTGTAAGAAATATTTCTATTCACGAACATGATTCTTTTATCGTATTACTTTTCCATATATTTTTTGATGAATGATTAACAAGTCTTTTATTCTGTATCATTTCAAGACTTACTATGAGAATACACTAATAAAGACAGTGTGGTACTGGCGAACACACAGCAATTAAATCAATGAAATAAATACACAGCACAGAAATAGATGCATACTATATGGTCATTTGATATTCAACAAAGGTGACAAGGCAACTTAAGAGGGAAAGGAAAAGTTTTTCAACAAATGATACTGAAACAACTAGATATTCAAATCCAAAAATAAACTTTAATCCCCAACTCACTATAAACATTAATTTGAGATGGATCTTATATCTAACCATAAGTCCTGAAACTACAAAACTTTTAAGAGAAAATGGAAGGGGCGCCTGAGAGGTTCAGTCAGTTGAGCGTCCAACTCTTGGTTTCAGCTTAGGTCATGACTTCAAGGACCTCAGATCAAGCCATGCATCCACCTCCACGATAAGCAGGAGGTCTGCTTGAGATTCTCTCTCTCTCCCTCTCCCCCTGCCTTTCTTGCTCATGTTCTCTCTTTCTTTAAAATAAATAAATAAATCTTTAAAAAGAGAGAGAGAGAACGTAAGATATTTTTGTGGCTTGAAGATAAGCAAAGTTTTTTTTTTTTAAGACACAGAAAGCAAAATCCAGTTTAAAAAATTGATAAAGTGTACTTCATAAAAATGAACAACAGCGACTCATCCAAAGACCTCCTTTGGTAAATGAATAGACAAGCCGTAGACTGGGGTAATATATTTGCAACGGACATACCTGACATAGGGCTGGTAACCGAATACTTTAAAAACACAAAACATTAAACAAAACAAAAAAACTTCTATAAGATAATCATAAAAAGACAAACTACCCAATAAAAAAAAATGAGAAGATTTAAACATATGCTCCACAAAGGATAAAATGAAAATGGACAATGAATACATGCATAAGCACTGAATATTGTTGAACGTCAGGACAACTCAAAATTACACTATAATGCAGTGTCACCATACACCCACTAAAATAGCTAAAATCCAAAGACAGATACTGTTGAATATTTGTAAAGGATATGCAGCAACTGGAACTTTCACACACTTTGGGGGGCAGTGTAAAAAGGCTGCAATTTTAGGAAAATCTCTCCTACTTTCTTAAGAAAGGAGACAAATATCTAGCCCATCACCCAGTGATTCAAAAAACTATGTCCCCCCCCAAAAATTGCCCAAAATCAGTCACGGCAGCTTTATGCATAATAACTCCAAAAAGGACACAACTTACATGTCCAGCAAAGGAGAACTGATAAATAAACCATGCTATATTTCAACAGCGAGATTCTGCTCAGCAATAAAAAGAAAAGAACTACTGAGATATATGTTCCCATGGATGAATCTCAAAAACCATGTCTGAGTGAAAGAAGTCCGACACAACAAAGTACAGACTCCAAGACAGAAAGAGCAAGAGCATGAATTGGGGGAGAGGCAGAGGGAGAGGGAGAAGCAGACTCCCCGCTGAGCAGGGTTCCCAGGGCAGGGCTTGATCTCAGGACCCAAGGATCAGGACCTGAACCGAGGACAGACACTTAACCACTGAGCCACGCAGGCACCCCCCATTTTAAACTATTTTAAATAAGAAGAAAGAAAGTTTGGGAAGAGGCCTCTTAATTAGTTTATAAATCCTGTCCGGGGGTTCAGAGGAATAAAAAATTACAGATTTTTTTCATTCTTCCAAAACAAAAAATACTGAAATACTTTGTTAATTAAAAAAAAAAAATTCCCAAGTGCCAACGGCTGGGGTCCCAGCTCTTGCCTAAAACTTCAGAAACTACCAATACTTTAAGCATAACTGTAGAGTTGAAATCCCACGAATGCACAATTTTGTAAACAGTTGGTTTTCATTCTAAAGGACTTTTCCTATTTTAGCACAATTAAGCAGTTTTTCACACAGGATTTGTGGCGTTGTATCCAAGCAAGTGGACCTGTAGGTGACACACTTGCTCCCCCGGTGACAACGTGTCAATCACTTTATGTAATTAATTTCCTAATGATCCTGAAACAGTTGCTTTATACCTGAATGATCTTATTCTAGCGCCAGGCAATTTTCTAGAACATCTTAAATGTGGAATTTACTGGTAAACCCAAGCAGATACATTGCAGACAGCGTGGAGGGGGGGAAACTCAGGATCAAACCTTTCGCCAATGAAGTGTATAATATTTTCTTTGACAGAAGCAAAGTGATATATTGCATGTCACAGCTAAGCTGTAAAAATACCATGACCTTTCCTCAGTCTCAATTATGAGAAGTAATAGCTTCAGGCTGAAAGTACGTGGGAATCCCTGGCCATACTTAACACAGAAAAACTATAGAATCAAATGCAAAGTGCACGGCCAAACTGTGTCATGGCGAGGTTGTCCAGTGGTCCATTTATCATTTTTTCCTGCCTACTCTGTGGCTGACATCTACTTATTAAGCCTTTCCCTGGGTCATTTCACACTGCTGAAGAGGCAAAGTAGGAATCCCATCAGGAAGACTGCACTTCCAGAGGGAAGGGAGGTGTTTTTTTTTGTGTGTGTGATGCCATCATCATCTTATTAGGCAAAAAACAGAACAAAACAAAACAAAAAAACCCTGTTGATCCCAATAGTCCCTTCCTGCTGTTTCAACAGTCACATCCACTGTGGATGATGCCCCATGTGTGGGAAACTTCTAAAAAAAAGTAAGCTTCTGTTCTGTGAAATGGCAGTATTTTTCAGTAGCTAGGGACCAGGCCTTGCTGCTGGAGGAAGCCAGGTCCCGCTGAGCGCTACAAACAGCCTGGGACAATCACCCTCCGGAGAAGCGGGGGTGGGAGGGATGAATAGCAGGGAGCGATTCCAGGAAAGGGGAAATCTTTCATTGAACTCTGTGGACTGTGGATGAAAGCACCTCAGTAGAGCAACTGGCCATGTTTCGCTGGAAGGGGCCATGAGACTATGCAAATAGATGGCTTTGGAGCGGGGATGGCATTCAGAAACCTTTACTTTCTGTTTTCTTTAACTGAAATTTAGCACCTGACTTAACTAGAATTTGATGAAAGAAACCACAGCCATATTCACAATACCTCTGACTGTGTCACCAGCAGACATCACAAATACCACATTTCAGCTGGAGAGATATTTTTGATGGGGTTTTGGAATATAGGTGAGGCTCGGTGGAGTGAGGTCCGGAGCTGACAACCAAGAGAGAATTCTTGAGATGTCTTTGGTGCAAAACGGTGGTTTATAAAAGCTCGGGGGACAGGACCTGAGGGTGGAAAGAGCTGCTATCCTGGGGTTGTGGGGGGTGGCTGATTATATACTATGGGGCTGGGGGAGGTAAGGAAAGAGGGAGTTTGAGAAAGTACTTTCATATATTAAGGAAGACTCACAGGAAACTGGAGGCCTTGCCATTGTCAGGTTAAGGTTGTTTTTCCCTCTAGCAAGGCATTCACATGAAGATGGGAGCTTCCTGGAGGAACATTACTCTCTGCTCACTTCAACTATCTGTCCCTGGCTGCAGGTTATAAGGACAGTGAATTGTATCTATGTTTCCTTCTGGAAGCTAGGTTACCCATAGAAATGCTTTGTTCTGGGGCGCCTGGGTGGCTCAGTCTGTTGAGCCTCTGCCTTTGGCTTAGGTCATGATCCCAGAGTCCTGGGATGGAGCCCACATTGGGCTCCCTGCTCAGTAGGGAGCCTGCTTTTCCCTCTCCCTCTGCCTGCTGCTTCCCCTGCTTGCGCTCTCTTTCTCTATGTCAAATAAATAAATAAAATCTTAAAAAAAAAAAAAGAAATGCTTTGTTTTTGTAGATTCCTAAGACATTTGTGAATTGAGGGAGGCTCAGGTCTTGCAGGATTGTGATCTCTATAAGTTAACTATTTGTTTTTCNGCGGGGGGGGGGGGGGGGGGGGGGGGGGGTGTGTCCAGCTTCTGCTTTGTCCTCAGCTTGCCTTCTGTTCCCTCATCATGATGAAATACTGTTTATACCCACCACTATTTCAAAACTATAATATTCTTGCTCCTGCCACTAGTTCTTGTTATGTAAAAAATAAATGCATGCCTTATTATATCTCTTTTTTAATAATTTGATAACTGAATTTCAGGAAAATTGATTTCTTTTGGATGCCTTTGTATTTTATTTCGGGCATTCAAAAACATTTTTTTTTTTTTTTTTGGAGAAGGGATTCTATATTCTTCGGCATAACTACAGAGTCCATTGCACAAAAAAACCTTACGAAGTTTGTCCTATGTAGGATTGAATCGATTGGGCAAAGCCCCTAACAATGTTCCCCCAGGGTTTGCATGCGTGTGTGTGATCTAGGTGCACAGGGATAGATGGGTTCAGATCACTCTGAGGAGCCCCAGGCAACTTCCAAGAATTGTTTTTCCCACTGTCAAAGGGTAGCTACAGCACCGGAATCTAAAAACAATGGCATTTGGAGTAAGAGGTGCTTTTAAATATGTCGGAGGGGCTCCTGGGCGGCTCAGTCAGTGAAGCCTCCGACTCTTGGTTTGGGCTCAGGTCATGATCTCAGGGTCCTGGGATGGAGCCTGCCTCTGGCTATGGGCTCAGTAGGGAGTCTGCTTAGGCTCCCTCTCCCTCGGTCCCTCCCCTCCACGCTCCTGCTCTCTCTCTCTCTTAAATAAATAAATAAATATTTAACAATAAATAGATAAGTACATCAGATATTAGGACACGTTCCAGGTAGATAACTTAGTTAAGAGTGGGGGCTTCACGTAGACCTAAGACTCCCTGAGGCCCCTGTTTGGGCTGTAGAAAGTTGGGTCAGGGAGAGAGAGGTTCAGGGTGAGATTTTATTTCCTTTAAAGCTCTGAGTTACTGGTGACTCCCTAAAAATGAGCGTCCCGCACCATGAACAACTGGAGTGATGAACCCAAGCCGACGGGGTCGATGAGGGTGGTTGGTCACCAGGTGAGCGTGGTGGAGGTTGTGGGCCTGTGTCAAAGCAGCAGAGTCACAAGTCGCCCGTGGGAGCCTCCAAATAATCCAGCTAGATGCTTACAAGGTAAGAGGCAGCTTGAAATGCCTCTCAGGCCCAGAGAGCACAGAGCTCTCATCTTGCAGCCACGCGAGTCAGGGGACACCTGCCTCTTCTTATTTCCTACCTGGTTCCTACCCCACCTTGATGCTAGAGCAGGGCTTGGAATTGAAACCCACGCTTAGCAAGGTGGGGAAGGAGAGACGGAGGCAAAGAAGACCAGCCCCCTACTCACACACTCCCTTGCCTTCCTGTCTCCAGCAGTTCCCAGCAGGGGTGGGGGAAGGGGAGGGTAGAAAAGTTAACTTTAAATCAGGTCTGGGGTTTTGCATATCAAACACATGGGGACATTCTAATTTCTAAATGGAGATTCTGTTTGGTGACTTAAGAATCCATAGAATTTCTTATCAGCTTCATCATTTCATAGCTCAAGACACAGCTCAGGGGGAAAAAAAATCCCCCCTCTAGACCTGAGGATGTAAGACTAAGTGGAGTTGTTGTGCTCCTTGAGACCGTAGGTTCAGCCTAACATTTCTACTGATTTTTGTCTCTTTCATCAGGTCCATAAAACTTACACTCCAGCTCATTCTCTTTAGTCACAGACACCCCCTCCCTTAGGTCCTGTCTTCCAGGTTTGTTCTTGCCTGGAAAGGCTTTTCATTTCCTTGCAGTGCACTGTATCCCCCACCCACCCAGCCGGTCTGCCTAAGTACATTGCTTCTGCAATGTCTTATTTAACTGCAAGCCCACATTGATTCTTTCCTCCAAATTTCTATTGCCTTTTGCAGTACCATTTATTTGACTGATCATTACCATATTCTATTTTTACATAATTTGACATCTTTATATCTGTGCTTATCAATGAACTGAGGGCCACCAGGAAGTTATATATCCCTGCGCTATACCTCTATTAGCTACTTAATTAAATTGAGTTTTAATACATTACACAGATACCTTATTGTGAGTGTCATTCTACAAAGCAATTGTTTTTCACTTGAACATTTTTTGAATACACAATGCTCTGTTTTTCTTTTTATGTGCTTGTCTTTCAATACCTACAGAATTTTTCAATCTTTTTCTAAAGTAAACAATAAATCATATTGTTCTTGATTTCTTTTTGGAGATCGTGGGCTATTTCTGGCCTTGGAAAATCTGGAGGTTCATTTCTTCTCATTTCAAATATAAATATGAATACAAATCTATTCCCAGTCATATCTGTATGCACAGCACATAAATCTGGGAATATCATCTGTTTATATATAAATATTCTAGGGGTGCACTTTAAAGATATCTATGGGTTTTATTTCAAAAACATGATAGTTCAGAGGCAGCAAAATGATGTCTCAACGGTCTTGTGTATCTAGAGAAGAATTTCAAGAATGTGAGCTTCCCAGCTTCTGAGACAATAACTTCTTTGACTGGAAGCTCCTTTGAGCTTTGCCTGGCATTTTCTGTTTTTAAATCCAAAGGTAAATTTAACAAGTATCTCCTCTTGCTAAATTTAAATTTAACAAGAGGAGATGCTTCTGTTTCTCAGTTTCAAAAGCTGTTTGTTTCATTTTGTTCTTTTTTTTTCTAAACCAGGACATCTTCTGAAATTTGAACTCTACCCTTGTTTAACACTGTGGATTTTGCTTTAGAGGTTAAAGTTTGTAAAACAGCCCCTTCTCTGTCTCTGAAAAGTGGGAGAGGAAAGACCATTTGGGAAATTCTGCTGTTAAAACTGTTCCCAAGGACCTTATTTAAGGCAGATTATACTTTTCAAAACATACCACTAATCTGTATTTTCTTAATATCATAACAAAAGTAGTTGCCACCAATAAAATGTTCTCTTGCTGTTTGATCAAATATCTACCGAAAGAATATTTTATTTTTGAACTCACGTAAGAAAAATGTCCATGGTTTTGTGCCTTTCTCAAATGCTTACCAACCCAAAATAATAACTCATATTCTCTTGACATTTTCCCTATTTCGTCCATTTCTCAGCACATCTTTCAATATTTGGGTTAATTCTCTTCTGAGCCATAGTTCTAAAACATTGAAAAACCACAGAGAATTCTTGGTATCTGTCCTGTAGGTTGATTCTATTATTATATGTCTAACAACAATACCTACTGTTCCTTCTAACTTATAAAGTCCATCAATTTGTACATCTCTCTTGTTCTCTTGTAGTGAAATTAAAAACAAACAAAAAAATACAGCCTATCGGCCAAACTGGCCCACCACCTGTTTTTGGATGCGAGCTAGTATTTTCTGTTTTTAAGTGGTTAAAAAAATAGAATTTCATGAAATGTGAGAAATATATGAAATTAAATTAACAGTGTCTATAAATAAAGAATTTTTGGAACGCAGCAATGCTCATTCATTTCCATACTGTCTATATTTACATATTGCCTTTGCTTATCACTTACATATTGCCATTTCTATATTGTCTATGGCTGCATTCATGCCACAGAGGCACAGTTGTATACTGGCAACAGAGGCTGTATGGCCCACAAAGCCTCACATATTCATTATCTGGTCATTTATAAGAAAAGTTCAAGATTATGCCTGGTTTCTGGAACAATTCCACCAATATAC
This sequence comes from Ailuropoda melanoleuca, assembly GCF_002007445.2. NCBI lineage: Eukaryota > Metazoa > Chordata > Mammalia > Carnivora > Ursidae > Ailuropoda > Ailuropoda melanoleuca. The sequence continues at coordinate 187,118,011 of NC_048219.1, forward strand.
GATGGGCCATTAAGCTGTAATTACACATGATTGCCATAGGTCAAATCTTGAAATATCACCTGTCTATTCCTCTAGCAATGATCACTTTTACAGCTCTTTGGCATAATAGATGGTAATTCCTTCTAATTCTTTTATTTAGTTTCTGTTTGACAAATCACGTGTTTCTTTTCAGAACAGGCAAAACTATGAAATATACATTTGAGCATGGTATAGCAAACTCCTGAGGTGGCATCATCAGTTCCATGCACTGACATACCTACGGATAGGTAATTTGGTCAGAATACATACAAAGTCCCATATGATACATATCATAATTTAATATATACTTAATGTGAACTCAGAGAAGTTTTATTATTTCTTTCTCCAAAAATGTTAATAAAAAAGTTCCTGATGATTTTCCCAAATACATGCTGTTGGAATTTCCAGAACTTCACTATAATGATATATATTTATAATTTTCAAAACGAGAGACATAAAATATTTATTCACATTTCATCAATTGCAAGAAAATAAACTCAAACTGAAAAAAAAAGATAATTTATTGGCTCAGGTCATTGAAAAACCTACTATATATACATACTATATATCTGTGTGTGTGTGTGTGTGTATATATATATATATATATAATCTTGAACAAGAAGAATAACTGGAGGTATCACAATCCCAGATATCAAGATGCACTACAAAGCTCTAATCAAAACAGTACATTACTGGCACAAAATTAGACACATAGATCAATGGAACAGAATAGAGAGCCCAGAAATAAACCCATGATTACATGGTCCATGTATCTGTTTTTATGCAAATACCATAGTGTTTTGATTACTATGGCTTTGTAATACAGTTTGAAATCAGGGAATGTAATACCTCCTATTTTAATCTTTTTCAAGATTGCTTTGGCCATTTGAGGTCTTCCGTGGTTCTGTAAGTTTTAGGATTGTTTGTTCTATTTCTGTGGAAAATGCCATCAGAATTTTGATAAAAGATTGCATTGAATGTGTAGATTGCCTTGGATAATGTCAACATTTCAACAATTTCAATTCTTCCAACCATGAGCACAGACCATCTCTCCATTTACTCGTGTCAATGTCTTACAGGTTTCAGTGTACAGGTCTTTCACCTCGTTTAAATTTATTCCCAGGTATTTTATTACTTTTGATGAAATTGTAAGTGGGATTGTTTTCTTATTTTCTTTCTGATAGTTTGTTATTAAAACTACTTTTTATCATGCTAGGCTCTTCTCTGTCTTATCCTCCACATTTTTTCACAGCCCAAGTTTCTTTAAAGAGTTGCAAAGTATAATCCATTTTTTTCTAGTTCTTTACTTTCTACTCTCTGATAAATTCACCATAAAATCTGGTTAGTCTCACCAAGATCATAAGTGACCCAATTGTCAATTTCAGTAGTGACTCCAAAGCGTTCATGTTGCTTGACTAACTGGCATCTGCACTGTTAACCACTCTTGCTTAGTGAATCCTTCAAGACCCATAGTTTCAGGGACATTTCATTGTCTTTTTAAAATTTGCTTGCATTTATTCTCCTACATCTTGTAGTGATATGTCTTGATCTCCTTCCTAAGTCCCTGTTTGTGGGCCAACTCTTAAAATTATTTTCTTTTCCAAGATTCTTGCTTGGTCATCACGTATCATTCTCAACCCAGTGGTTCTCATGCATGTTTCAAGACTGGCACACTGAGGATCCCAATATGCAGCAGCAAAATTACATTTCTAAAACTAACTCGAAGGAGGGAGACTGTGTCTAATTTGAAAAAGCCCCTAGGGCGATTCTGATATGCTCTTCTCCTCCACTCTTTCTGGCTGACCTCATCCCTGCCCAGTACTTCATTACCACCTATGTGCAGATGACTCACAAATTTTTAGTTTCAGTTCTTACCTATTTTCTCAGTTTCAACTGAGAAGCATATTTAACTACCTCTTGCCACCTTAAACTACATGTCCTACCAGCGCTTTTAACTCACACTGTTGAGTTGAGTCCATTATTTTGTTCTCTCAAACCTGTTTCCCATCCAGGACACCTACATCCATAATTATGCAAGCAAAATCCAGGGCTTCATTTTGTCTTCTTTCCTCACCATTATTCACTACATCCGGTGAGTCCTTCAAGTCATATTGTTTCTCCTTCCTCAGCCACTCTCATTATGTTCTACACTTCCTTTCTCACTGATACTTTCGTTGCTTAATCTTTTGTCTGGGCTATTATTATCCTCTCTTAACTAATTACCATGGCTCCAGCTCTGCTTTCTGCAATCTATCTTCCATTCGGCTCCCAGAATACATCTTTAAAATGTAGCTCTTATCATGTCACTCTCTGGATTACAACTCTTTGAACCCCCACCACCTACAGGATGACGTCCAGATTCCTCAGCCTGATGTTAGATCTCCACTGTCAGCTGAGTAGGCGCAAAGTTCACTGACATAGTTTCATATATTTGTTCAACAAATATTTATTATCACCAGGCAATATTCTAGATACCAGGGATACTGAAAGAAAAAGATAGGAAAGCCTCTAGCACTCTAATGGAGTTTACATTTTAGGGGACAGAAAACAATAAACACAGACACACACACACACACACACACACAAAGTGGTAAATTCTACGTGAAAAATTAAAATAGAATGATGTAGTTGGCATTAACTAGATGGCTCCTCTGTAATGGGATCAGAAGTCAGGGAAGGCATCAAAGAGAAGGTGACTTTTAATTTGATGCCTGAGCAAACGAAGGGAGCAAAAAGTCCTGAGAAGAAAATTCTTAGTGGAGGGAACAGTATTGCAAAGTCCTAAGACAGAGACAAACTTAGCAAATTTGAGTAACAGAGGAAAAGGCAGTAAAATTGGAGTGCAGAGTTTGAGTTGAAGACTAGAATGTCAGAGAGGTAAGTAGAAAGTGGATCATAAGGCTTTTCAAAAGCTAAAGGGTAACAGGAAGATGAGTTATACAGGGTAGTATGGTAGTAGTCACTGAGGTGGAGAGAGATGTTTGGATCTCATATTTGTTTTTAAGATGAAGTAGGTAACTCTTTTAATGGCTGGGTATGGGGGAGGAGAAAATAAGAAACAAGCAAAACTTCTAGATTTGGGACCTATTAAGTGAATATACAAGTTAGAGATTCTGGAAAGTTGGAGAGATATCTTCGTATTATGGATTATATGTATATAGATGTCATTCAAAACAAAAGGAATGAATAAGACCCCCTAGGAAGGATAAATATATAAAGAAATAGAAGGACCTACTACCACATCCAATAATAGGTGATAAAATCTAAACTGGGTCAGTAGAAAGTGAAAAAATGAGAGAGGGGGTTGATTAAAAAACAAAGAGGGAACACTGGAATTAAGGTCATAATGAATTTGAAGAATTGCTGGGGTTGGAGCACTTAAGTAGGTGAACTGGAAGGATAGAATGTGGTAGCAAGATAGAGAATGGCTTGCAGGAGAGTTCAGAAATGGCACGTTGTTTGTGATGACAAGCTTGGTGCATAAGCATGGAAATGCTTGGCTGAGACAAGATGGAGGATACACTCGCAGGAAGTAAGGAACTCAATAAACTAAGAGACCCAAACCTCCCTGCTGCTTTCTATCACCACTTGCACCTTAAGCTCTGGACTTACAAAACATTTTCCATTTCCTACACAAAGGCCATCTTGTTTTCCATCTTGGCACCTTTGGTCATGACATTTCCTCTCTTTCATGTCATTCTCCTCTAGGCCCCAGGAACACATGCACATTCTTCCTCACTTTGACAAAATGGCTCTTACACTTCACAGACTTCTTAGACCCTAGCCTATGCCACCTCCTCAAAGAAACTAATCAGTTTCTTATTTTTTGCCATGTATGCCTCTCAATTGCAGCACATACTGTTAGTGTTGTTCAAACATCTGTATCTCACACTTCCTTCTTAATGCCTCAAAGGCAAGAACAAATCTTATTGAGTTCTGCGGCCTCATCACTTAGCAGGAGAAGTTTCAGCTGTGTAGTTGAATGTACTCACTCAGGAACATTTGGAAATATCAGTGTCTACTGGCTTTGGAATGGGTAAGATATTAAGTGAGGTACTGGGGAGAGGAGAGAAGAGAGAAACGTTTCACCATGCAATTCCATTAAATAGTCAGGATACAGAAGCAGATTTTCAATGTCAAGATATATATTCCTGGGGCACCTGGGTGGCACAGCGGTTAAGTGTCTGCCTTCGGCTCAGGGCGTGATCCCGGCGTTATGGGATCGCCCCACATCAGGCTCCTCCGCTATGAGCCTGCTTCTTCCTCTCCCACTCCCCCTGCTTGTGTTCCCTCTCTTGCTGGCTGTCTCTCTGTCAAATAAATAAATAAAATCTTTAAAAAAAAAGAGATATATATTTCCTCACTTTATAATTTAAGAAACAGAGAGCAAAAGGGGCAACTGACAGTACATTTTTTTGTCCCATAGGTCTGTTCATCTGCAAAAAGTGGGCTTTGATCTTTCATGTGTTTCACTATCTAGCTCTCTATTTCTTTCTGTCTACCTAGTTCTTATTTTATATATTTATTAGTCACGTTATATAATATTAGATGTTGTGATATACCACTCCTTAAATCTCAATGGTTTAATAAATCCCTGGTTTATTTCTTACCCATATCAAGACCAAAGGGTATTAGCAGGGAACTTAGTTTTGTACAGTCATTCCAAGACCAGGATCCTTCAATTATATGGCTCCTTTACCTTGTAAGTCTTTAGCATTTTCCACTAGATTCCATACAATCAGCAGACAATGAAGAAAGGTGGAAGAATGGCCAAGAGTTTGTAGAAATCAGACCTAGCAATGATGTATGACATTTCTGTCAACATTCTATTGGCCAAAACTCAGTAACATGGCCACAAATGACCTCATGAGAACATCTAATTGTGTGTCCAAAAAGAAGAGGAAATGCATGGCTATTGATGGCCAAGAGTTGAGTAACTTGTCCAAGACTGACTCTTTGCAGATTGGCCACTCACAAAGCAATCATGGTTACCATCCATGGTCAATTGTTAAAGACACTTGACCTTGGAAGAGTTTTTGAGGTGGTGAATTATGTTATGCATCCACTAGTTCACGTGAATTTTATCTGCAAGGCTTGTGTCCAGTCCACTGATTACACCATGGTAGGAGCTGGGATTGCTGCAACCGCACAGGCTGAGCCTGTGGAATTAGGCTGGAACCAAAGCTCTGCCACATGACACTGAGGTTGGTTCCAACCTCTGATCATATCAGAGAGAAGCTAGTGCTTAAAAACTTCATGGGCCAAAGTTTAGTGTTCCCTTTTTAGAGTCTGATGCTAGTTCTGCTAACTGCAAGATTGCAACGGAGGACCCACCCTCCTGCTAAATGCTCCTGTTCCTTTTACTTTATCCTCATAAGTGCTGTTCCAGCAGACCTGCTGAATGCTGTCTAGGCTTTTGCCTTTGTTTACTCAACACTGGCCTTCTCTGCCACAATATTTATGATGAATTCTTAGGCTTCCATTTTGAGTCTGGCTAAATCCACCTCCTGTGTCTATATGTGTCCAGTCAGAGCTGCTCAGCCTACACTTTTCTCCAGCATCAGCTTCCAACCAGTTTCATTCAGACCCTGTATGTCCCCACTGGCATATCAGATACTTCCTCCAGTATATTCCATTGCTTTTCATCCAAAGAGTCACGGTTTCAAATATAAGGGAGTCAGACAAGTCACCCAACTGATTGTTTGGAATTATCATTTTATGAATGCTTTGATAGTTTGTAATTCATATATATATATATATATATATATATATATATATATCTTAAGGTGAAAGACTGGAATGCCTGGTCATTGAAAATCATTTAAAAGACTATACCTTTTATTATACTGCTGGCACTAGAATGTGTTAACTCCATTTCAGTACTATAAGAACAAGTTATGCCACATATTTGTTAATTTGACCATTTTCCCCACATGCTTAACAAAGATGTATTGTGCGTTTATAGTGGCCAGGCATCGAGAAAGCGCTCAGGATAATAACTTCTAGCAGGAGAATTCGGATCTAACAATTTTTTTTAAAAAGTTTTTAAATTTTAAAAATGTATAATTAGAAGGGCTATTAAAGGGACATTCGGGTCATTTTGGAAGAGGCTAACACAGTATAGACAGTTTAGTTGGGTTGGTCAAGGGAGAACTTTTGGAAGAAGTTGCATGTAAGTTACAACATGAAAGATAAATGTGAATAAGCCAAAAAGCAGAGAGAAGAGTACCCTACACAGAAAACAGAGTATGTGCAGCAGTCTTTTGGAGAACTGGAAGAATCAAAAGATGACCAGTGTGGCTGAGCCAAGTGTGTGGGTATATGGAGTGTGAAATAAGCCTGGAGAAGGGGCAGTCTTGAAACACATTGTAAGTCATATTTTTAAATTTGGAAAAAAGTAAAGGTTTCTGAAGGGTTTCAAACAAGAACTGTGAGTGATCAGAACAACATGGCTGCCACATGGAGAATGAATTGGCTAGAGAAAGTGTTGAAGAGTATGCAGTGGCCTAGCTAAGTGATGGCAGGGCTGCAGAGCTGGGGCAGTGAAGATGGTGAGCTGAACAATTATTTGGGATTTATTCTGGTTATGAGACAGATTATGCTTAAAGGCAACCAGTGCTGTAAATCCTTGATACAAAAGGCATCATTACAAATTAGTCGAAAACATTATCATCAAAATGATTTTATCAGACACATATAAAAGATATTATGGCCCTACATACCTGCCACCTGGGCTTTTGTCCTCCTTTGTAACTAGAAATATTAACAGTTCTCATAAAAGTGATACTTCAAGAAAAAAAAAAGGAAAATTTCCAAAAAATAAAAAGAAATCATGTTGTTAGACCTGAATACAATGAAGGATAATAAAGGGAACTCTCAGAATGGTAGGCTCCTATGAAAATGTCACAATGGGGAATTTGAAAGAAAAGCTAACCATGTGGGCTTGGGATTGGAATCTGTGTTTTCAGTGACATATGAAGGTAAAACCCTTCCCTGAAACTGCAAATCCTTACAGAGATGCTGTCACGGTTCTGTTTAGGGCTAATTGCAAAAGGTGTCCAGGTGAGTCTGATGATTGCCCCATGGGGTCCTTTAGAAGGGTTGTTCTGTCCACATGATCAGAGGAGACTGCTTTGTCTTGGGCATTTTCAGAATTTCAGAGACAAAGGATAACATACTGTCTCATTATCGTAGCTTAGTATATGAAAATCCCAAACCCTTCAGTTCCTGATAATATGTTTTATTACTTTTTTCTGGTTGTTGGTGTTGTGTTATTCCAGAAAAAACTTCTCCCTGCTAGTGTTTTGCTTATACTCACTGAGGTTGGGTAAGGATCTGATTGTAATAGATTGGGGGTTTCCTCTTTTTGCAGTCTCTGACTCTCTGTGGCTCCCTTTGCCCCCAAATTTGAGCCCCAGATCCTGATTCTAGGAAAAGAGGAAAAATCCTATTCAAAATCCTATAAAGATGGAACAGGTGAAAGGATCTGTGAGATAACACTGTTGTTAGATTTCACAAAGAATGAGGTTCTGAACCAGACTCTTCAGTTGCAAGAAGCATCCTGGGAAGACACAAAAGGCTTCAAGAGTCCTGACTCCTGTGAAATCAAGTGGTACCTTACTAGCATTGTCAGACCATCTACTTCTCTCCCTCAGGGAGCTAGTTCACAAGTGTGTCTTGGTGGTCTGTTTTCTGAAAGTCCATGAAAGAGATGATATCTATTTGAAGTGATTACACTTTGTGTAGCACTTTTATTTTAGCATTCCCATGGAGAGACCAAGCAGAGCACCTTCCCGGTAGAAAGTAAAAGCAAAGGAGAGGGAAGATGCTATTATGTCTGAGCTAGCGAGGGCTCTGTGTCGATTGGTTAGACACCACGAAACCTGACCTTCAGATTGGGGTATCCTAAGGAATCATAGTTTGTGTCTGTTGTCTTATAAGCACAAAGGATTTTACAAGAGCAAATTTCATGAGAGTTATTAGAGAAAAATTTTATCTCCTTCTTATGATATGTAGTGCTAATAGCCCAAATTGTTAGTTATAGAATTCTTTGTAGAATTTTATAAATGTGTATTACTCTTGCAATTGGTTAATTATTAAAAGGCACAATGATCACAATTCCATCTGTTCATCATATTTGTAAAGCTCTACCATGCTTAGTGTGTTGCTTACCTTTTTTCTCAAAATTTCCAAACACACTTGTGTTGTAATCTCCCCTTTATATATCTGGATTTTTTTTCTAGCAAGTGCAAATTTCATACTATAGAATTATGCAGTAGCATCCTCAAATCATGGCAACCAAAAAATGTCTCCAGACTAGCTAACAAGCCCCCTTTTAAAAACCACCATTCTAGGGGCAGAAACAAACATGCATATAAATAGGTAAAATGCAAGCAGCAAATGCAATGGAGCAGGGTAGATACAGCCTCTGGAGTGAGTCAGCCTGAACTTGAATTTTGTGTCTACCAAATAGGTTATTTAATCTTTTCATTCTTTAGTTTCTTCCTCTGTACAACTGGGCTGTGTCTTGGGTTCTAGCGAGTATTAAATGTCATTGTGTGTGTGTGTGAGAGAGATAGAGAGTAAAACAGATTAGAACAGGTGTCTACACCATATGATCAGCATTAAATAAACGTTAGTTCTGATTATTCTAATAGAGAGATATTCCACAATTTGAATTTAAAACATGTATGTTGGCAGTGCCCGTGAAGAATCTCTCAGCACAGCTGCCTCTTCAATTAAGACACTGGATTAGGGGATCTCTGAGTACCTTCAACTTTATAAATGAATGTCCACATGAATAAATGATTCCAACCAATCTCCTTCTTTTAGAAATGTGAATGGAAATTGCTTTAAAGTGACCTAAGTTTTCTAAGGATTCATCCCCAAGCTTCTTCCTCACATGTCCATTCCATCCCTGCTACTTATAGATTACGAGAAGAAAGGTCATTCTTCCATATTGTTTGTGAAAATCTTCAGCTCCACTTTAATGAACAAGGTGAGTAATTGAACCCGTTCTTGTCAATCTCAACAGGGAAATCACTCTTCAGTTTTGTGTTTCTTCTTGCCTTCTTTCCTCATTCCTCACTTTCTCCCTCGCTCCCTCTCATTCTTTTCTTCCTTCCTCTCTTCCTTCTTCCTTTTAATAAACATTTATTAAGCATTTACTATAGCTATTGTGCCAGGGTCTTAGGTTATAATTGTGACGAGGAAAGACAGGCTACCCACCAGGCTTTGGCCATCTAGTATCATATATAACTTAAAAAATCAAACAAAAACACTACGAAAATCAATTCACATAATCCACTGGTTTATTTTCTTCTTATGTTTCTGCAACTCTACCTTCTGATTCTTTGCTGCTTACACTTTCCTCTAACAACCAAAGACTTTCCAGTTTTTGATTCCTACATCAAAATAGATTTCTCTTTGGACCATCTTCCCTGCTCCTGTTTGAATTCTGGGATCTGGCCATGTTTCATTTCATCTGTTTTTCTATCAACAAGACTTCGTCTCTGAGAGCTGTGCCTAAAGACAATCTACTATGCTCATCAAAACTTAGAAACTAGAACTTGAGAGGTACATTTAAGATAAATAATAAAAATCATCTGAACTTGATTTTTAAATGGACAAAGGATTTGAATAGATATTTCACCAAAGAAGAGATAAATCTCACTTCTGGGTGAATCACTTCGTATGAATCTAACATAGAATCTGGAAGAGGTACTTGCATACTTACATACCCATGTTCATAGCAGCACTATTCATGGTAGCCAAGAGGTTGTAGCAACACATAGTCCATCAGTGGATGAATGGATACACGAAATGTGGTGCATATATACAATGAAATATAATTTAGCCTTGAAGAGAAAGGAAATTATGACACATGTTACAACATGGAGAATCTCTGAGGTCATAATGTTAAGTGAAATAAGCCAGTCACAAAAATGTAAATTCTGTACAATTCCACTTATATGAAGCATCTATCTATTTCAAAAACAGAAAAGCAAAAATTGGAATGGTGGTTGGTAAGTACTAGAGGGAGAGGAAATGCAGAGTTGTTTAATGGGTATAGCATTTCAGTTGTGCAAGATCAAAAAGTTCTTGACACTGGTTACACGACAACATGAGTGCACTTACCACTTTTGAACTGTGTACCTAGAAATGGTTAAGGGGCTAAATTTTATGTTATGTGGGTTTTTTTTTTTTACCACAATTAAAAATATCAACTACCTTCAAAACTTTTAAAAAAAAGCATTTAAAGAGACAATTATAACTATATTAAAAATAAGTTCATTGAAAATGGAGATAGTTATAGTAAAGCTTAAATTACTAAGTAAATAGTAGATTATAAAGATAAGCATGACAACATAAGCAGTTTTTGTGGTATCATCTTCACTTTTCTGTATTGTCATTCTAGAAAACAGCCATGCCTATTCCAAAATATTCCTTAGTAACATCCATGGACTTTGAATTCTTGATTGACACATCTCCATTCTGATCATTGTCTACATCAAATATTCAGAGAGGGTGCTTCAAGTAATTCAATGTTCTATTTATTACAGAGATTTTTTGTTTCCTATTTTTTTTTTCATTTGGAAAATAATTGTCTGCAAAACATAAGAATTCTGGCCTATGCTCAACATAAAATATTTATTAGGCAATTTGGCACCAGAAACTAAGAAAAGAAAGTTAGAAATTCCTAAATTAGGGTGAGAGATAGGGAAGCTGCCTTCATTCTTGACTCGTCTCTGAAAGTTACTATGCCACAAAAGTCTATTAAAATATACACATATAATATTATATTTAAATATTATATTATATTTTAAATTGTATAGGTAATTACATATATTATATTATATATATATTTTATACACACACATATATATATATACTGTGTAAAATCTAAATTGCCTTTAAAGTCTTTACAGCCAATTTAGCCACTTGCTTTCAGTTCCTTCTGTACATTTTCTGATCACTGAGTCTAAGAAGGATCCAAAGTTTTCATTCATTACAAGATGTATGTATTGCTAGTTACCAAGACAAAGCATCATGCTGTATTCATCCACCATGAGGCATCCATTGAAGGACACCCTTTGGCTCTGTAGGCAAGTTTTGATTTTTGTTTCCCTACAGATCTAGATACATTCAGATGGCAACAAACCTGGATCCGGAATTAAGATGAGGTGAATGATGTACTCACTTCAAATGAAAAACAAGGAGTCTTCAAAAACTTCAGTAATCAAGATAAATAACACTTTATTTGGAATATTTTTGAAAATCCATGTTGAACCAAATATCAGAATTTTAAATTAAGACAGGCTGCTCTTTGTTTTATGACCCTGCATTATTGGGCAATGGGAACAGTCCTTTCCAATTAGACCCTGATTCTGGGTTGCTGGCTTCCACCACTGGCTGGTTTATGAGGATTGACAATGGTGAACAAACAGATTGGGCAATGCAGAGCTTAATATATAGTCATTGTTTTGATTGTAGGGCTTTTGTTAACTTTTTCCACTTTGTTCAAATTATGGAAGAATATCTTGATAAGGTTATGTAAGGTGTACTTTGTCCTTCTGACACAGGTATCCAATGTGGTTTAGCAGGACATGGAAGGACAGATCCTTTTCTTGGCAGCCTACATTTTACCAGCTTGTAGTGGGAGAGCAGGGTGAGGAGGGGAGAGTTCATCTTGGGACTTTCCCTAAGGAGGGGCCACATCATAGGGACCAGACCAGATGGTGTTTTATCAATTCTTGGCCATTCTTGATCAATTTTTTTTCCAGTTCTTGACATCTTGTCCCCAGTTCATCAACACATAATGAGATCATTTCTCAAAATGGAAAATGGACTTGAAGCTTAAAAAATTGTATCTTAAAAATTCAATGTCATGGGGCGCCTGGATGACTCACTCGTTTGAGTGTCTGACTCTTGGTTTCGGCTCAGGTCATGATCTCAGGGTCGTGGCATTGAGCCCCATGTCAGACTCCCTGCTCAGTGTGGAATCTGCTGGAGATTCTCTCTCTCCCTTTCCCTCTGCCTTCCCCCTCAAAATAAATAAATAAAATCTTTAAAAAAAAGAATCCTCAATGTCATATCTTTTCAGAAAAGAATGGTTCAGGGGCGCCTGGGTGGCACAGCAGTTAAGCGTCTGCCTTTGGCTCAGGGCGTGATCCCGGCGTTATGGGATCGAGCCCCACATCAGGCTCCTCCGCTATGAGCCTGCTTCTTCCTCTCCCACTCCCCCTGCTTGTGTTCCCTCTCTTGCTGGCTGTCTCTATCTCTATCGAATAAATAAATAAAATCTTTAAAAAAACAAAAAAGAAAAGAAAAGAATGGTTCAGAAAAAAGTCTCTATTGGCCAAGAAGTGGTCCTGTTTAAAGAAATGGCACATTCAAGAGCTGTCCTTCAAATAACCTTAGTTTTCATTTTGCACTGATACTTTGGTGTCAGGGTCCGAGAGTACCAACATAAGACAGGTGTGTCTGTTGAGCCGGAGGTGGGGGTTGGTTAGTACTCATAAAAATCTCTATAGCTGGCTTTGCTATCATTCCTCAACTGTTTATCTAACTAAGTCCTTCAGGTTTAAGGACATTTTAGGGTTTTTTTTTTTTCTTTCTTTTTTTTTTTAGCATAAAATGCAAATCTTATCCTGGAAGGTTAAGAAAAACTAATGTCAACCATTAACTTTAAAATCAACAATTAACACGTCAATCCAAATGAGTTTATAATGTTTTCTCTAATAATGAATGGATCAGTGGTTGTTAAACTTTCTGAGTTATTAGCACTGGAATTTAAGGTGATATTGAAGGGATTAAAAGGTGAATACCAATTCTTTAAAAGAGTGATTTTTAATATATTCCATTATAACCCTATTACTTGGCATTCTTTCAGTACCATTTGGGGGTTTGAGTAGAAATGTTCATGTCCCTGATGTTATCTTATGAAAGAAAATACAATTACAAAGGAGTTAAAAATTCTCATGGTTTGTAGTAAACAAGGATCCTTTTGGTGACATAGGCTTACCTGTGACCAAAAGGAGCATATTCTGCCCTCTTCCACTCCACATATTCCCACTCAATCCTTAGACCTAGGTGTTCTGACCAACATCACAATATATATATTATATATCTACCCAGCTCTTGCAAAAATTTTCATTTGATCAAAACATATTGGCAAAACTATACATTGTTTCATATTCTAATAAAAATAACTAGAATAAACCTTGAATTCTTCTGGTCCAAGGAACTGGCTTTGTCACCTTCTGTGGTTAGAACTCTACACAGTTCTTGGCACGAGAGGCAGTCAAGAACTATCTTCTGACCTGTGCAGTGCTGGATTTTTAGGGTAAGTGTCTTGTGATAAAGAATTTTAATGGAGATAAAAGGTTTAGAAATTCTATTGCTTGAGGCGGTGATGGTAATGGTGGTAGCATTGTCTTGTGTTAGGCACCATGATTTCTATATTTTCTGGTGAAAAGAACTAATAAAAGTGGCAGATGGATGGGCCAATGAGCATATGGGAAGGCCAAGGATGGAAGAACACAGAAAATCAACTTTCTTTTCTTTACAATTTTATGTATGCACAATTTCTTTCACAAATTCAACAGAAGATTAAAATGGGGGCTTTTCCTGACTTAACTTGAATGAGATCCTAAGAAAATTAACATCAGATAATGTAGCATGTATGAAAGAGTTTACCATAAACAGATTTTATAAAGGAAATAGGTAAGACTTTATGGCATGATTCTTGTATCTCTTCATTAACTTCAAGAATATAGAAGTTTTTATGGAGGGGACAGAAAAAGAACACACTGAAAAACTGTCTTGGGAAAGAGGCTGGTAATACCCTGCTTGTTCCAAGCCTACTGAGGGATGACCACATAATGACTTGGACAGCTATGAAATGTGTGAAATGTGTGCTCAGCTTAACTCATGACTGAGGACGGTACAGCAGCCTGAGGCAGGAGAACAGGAGTAGTTGCCCTGGGGTGGACCTGCTTATACTCCAGAATTTTGGGGTAAGGGTGCACATGTGTCTCACTTACATATGCAACATGGGAAAGAGAACCAAGGGGGAGACGTCAAGTCCTTCTAACAAGGCCAACTAGATGGCTGAGGATACCTATGGGGGGGGGGAGAAATGAATGCCATGTTCCTAAGTGCCACAAGGCTTTGCAGTCTACCATCATAATTAGAGATGCATCTGCCCAAGTCAAGGGGATTATAGGTTTGGGATGCTCTGCACACTCATGCAAAAGACTCTTGAGGGAAAAGAAGTCAACCTTAATCATCTGTTAAACCCATAAAACTTAAAGCATACTAGGAAGAGGCCCAGCTCAAGACTTCCTCTGCCTTCCCCACTGCTGTGACTTGGGGGACAGACACTGGCTGGTGAGCTATTGGAGGAAGAGTAAGGATGCGCTATAAAAAATAGATGCATGCCATGCCCTGCCTACACTGGCCTTTTCCCTTTGTAGATTTCCAGCAGAAGCAGGTGCCTGCTGGGAAGGAAGAAGGTTAGATATTTGATGTTGATAATGAGCTACAGTTTTGATTAGTCTTTTGTGTAGGACATTCCATTTTCTAAATTGAGACTGTGTGATATAAAATGACCAAAGGTCCACGAATGACTAGCATAGTCAAGGACCTCTTGGAGTTTTCATTGAGGATAAGACCGCATTACGTCAGTAATTACATTTTTAAAATATGAGTGAGCACTGAATAAATAAATAAATAAAGGTAAAATTGCATTTTGATCACATTATGCGCTGTGCCTGAGTCAGTTCATTGCATAGAACTACTCTAGCTAGTGGCAATAACATGTAATACTTGTATAATTACTCTTCGTTGTTATGCTGTTATGACATATTCCCCTCCACCTACTTCACAAAGGTGAGTTGACACAGCTCTTTTTGGTTGACACAGCTCTCTTTAGAGTCCTTATTTAGGAAAAGCCAAACATGGTGTGGGCTTCTGATTTTGGCTGTGAATGTGAAGGATGAACAGCTCTGCAAATGAAAACACAGTCTCACCCAGGCTCTTTCCCTCACGTGCACCATGACCTCCTTTTCAAAGGCAGAGCTACCTTAGCATATCAGGCCTGGCATAGAACATCATCTGGTAAACCACCAGTGATGAGCATGAGCTAAGACCCCCAGCAGCAGGGGCTGCTAACCCTCTGGCCTGAAGGATTTAATTACATTCTCCCGGTCAGAGACCGGAAGTTGGATTTGCTTCAGTAGAGTTGCATTTTCTGCATTCGGATGATTGTCTCTCCTATGAACCCATTTCCCAGTACCACTCTGGAATCCTAAAAACTGTTCACTTAGAAGCTTGTGCGGCTCATTCTCAGACCAAAGGCCACTCAGTGTCCTTGTGTTTACATTTCTACCTTTCAGATGCCTGGCCTTTGTGAGAACAGAACAGAGTCCTCAGGGGAAAGCACTGGAGGTTTCTGTTGTCAGCTCTGCTCTCAGGCTCTGCTGTGGCATGCCGTACACTATTCCTTAATGTGCTACTGATGTCAAGGACCTTGTCTTTTTGCTCAGCATCCTGTGCAAAACACAGTTCTCATCCAACTCTCCTGCCCTAGCATGTTTGGGTGCAAAGCTGATTCTCTGATGATCTCAGCCATGGCTTCCTGTGTCTTCTGAAAGAAACTTGTCCTCAAAAGTACACATTCTATGGATGAGTAGATGCTTCCGATATCTTCTTTAAATGGTGGTCTGTGTTAAAAATATTGTCAGTAGGATTATTTTCAGATAGACCAAAGCTAAGGCCGGGACGAGGTCCTCATTTCAGGTCTTCAGAACTCACCTGAATGCGAGTCAGGAAATGAGTCACCAGGCTTGACAAAACCAATGGAAGAAGAAAGAGATAATTAAGAGCCAGTCCTCAAAGAACAGCCATATGGACGATTTCATGCTCAAGTATACTGTTTCTAGAACACCTGGAAAATATTTGTTTTGCCTGCAAATGAATTTTCGACATTACATTGTTGGGGGTTTCAAAATACTCTCAAATTGTAGAAATTCCGGACATGTGGGTATAAACCCAAAATGTGAAAATGTGTGTTTAGAAAAGGGGGGGGCATTCTAGAAGATGAGTGAAGTCTAAGGACATAATGCATAACATGGTGACTATCGCTGATAACACTGTACTGTATTACTGGAATTTATAAAGCGAGTAGAACTTCAATTTTCTCACACACACAAAAGGCAAATCTGTGAGGTGATGGAGGTGTTAATTAACTTCATGAGAGGACTCCTTACACAATGTCTACATATGTCAAATCAGCATGACGTACAGCTAACATGTCTTAGAGTTTTATTTGTAACTTATATCTCACTAAAGCTGAATAAAATTTAAAAAATGAAAATTATAAAAAAAGTAAAAAGATAAGTCTAAAAAAAAAAAGGAAAGGAAAGGGGGGAGGGATGCCAGGACCTGTTATCCTAGTCACAACCATGGTCTCCACTGGATGCATTCTCCTACCTCTTCTCTCTGCTTCTATATTTTTCTAACTTCGGTGCCCTCCAGTGATTCACGACCAGGGATGAATTTGCCCTGAGGAGACACTTGACAGTGTCTGCAGACACTTTTGGTTCTTACAAGTGGGTTGGGGGGTGTTATAACTCTATGAGAGGCCAGGGATACTTCTAAACATCCTAGCACGCACACCCTCCACAGCAGAGAATTATCCAGCCCAAGATGTCAATTATTCTGGAAAAATCCTGGTATATCCATTCCCACACCATAACAAGAATGCTCCTTTTAAAATATATAACAGAGAGTGTTACTCCTGCTTAGAACTGTTCAGTGGTTTCCAGTTTCGTTTGGAGTAAACGTCAAAGTGTTTCCATGGCCCATGATGCCCACGGGGACCTACTCCTGCCGCCTCCCTGACTCACCTCCTGCTGCTGGTCTTCTCTCTTACTTCTCCCCAGCCGTAGCACTGTCCCTGTTCTTGTGACTTCTCTCTCCATCCATGTCTCTTCTCAAATGTCATATCCTTACAGAGGACTTCCTTAACAATGCTATCAAAAAAACAAGTAAACAAACTACAAACAACTACCCCATAACTCTCCCCAATCCTCTACCTCTGGGGCATAAAATAGATTAATCATAATCCTTAGTTCATGACATACACTCAACATTTGCTCATGAGAAGCCCCCTCTCCTTACCTCCCTCCCTACATTGATTCCTCCTTCCCTTCTTTCTTTTCTTCCTTCTTTCCTTTCTTCCTTCATTTTTTCCTTCAAAGTAATATAATTAAAATTATGACTCCAACATCCAACATGAAAGTTCTCTCCTCATCCAAGATAATTACTATCCCGAATCTTCTATTGACAACTTTAAAAGAGTTATTTTATATTATTAAACACATCGATGTGTATCACCTTAAAAGTGTATGTTTTGGTTGTATGTGTTTGACTTCATGAAAAATGCAGCAGATGCTTTTAATATCTATAAGCTTGTTTTCACTGATATGGACATGGCTAAGATCCACCTGTGATGTTGCCTAGAGTTATAGTTCATTTTCATTGCTGCATAATATTCCCTGATTGAATATGCCACAACTTGCTTTTCTAATCCCTTCTTCACAGGCATTCATTTATTTGTAGGTATTTGTCATCATAAGCTGGGTTGTTCCTGGGGAACGTGTTCTAGAGTTCCTCTCAATAGAATTTACCACCACCTCATATTTTATAAATACATTGGTTAATTTGTTGATTGTCTGGTTCCTCTCAGAAGAATGTAAATCCCATGGAAGAAGAGCCTCAGTTTTCCCCTGCCATATCCACAAGTCCCAGAAGAGTGCCTAGTACATAGTGGGAATTCCCTTAATACCCACTCTCTCTGTTTTTCCACCTTGGCCTCTTACCCAGCTTACAATAACAGCTTCTTGACTAGTCTCTGCTCCCTTCATTGCTGTCCTTGAATCAACTTTTAACATAACAGCAGGAATGATCTTGTTAAAAGATATGTTGGACTCTGTCACTTTTTCGTTTAAAAATCTCCAGTGGCTTCCCATATCTCAAAGTAAAAGCTAAAGTCCTTATGATGAACTCTGGCTATGGCTCCCTCCTACTTTTCTGATCTAATTTCCTAAACACCTGTCCCATTGTACTCTGACTCCGGGTGCACTGGCCTCCTTGCTACTCTTTGAACACTCTAAATCCATAATTCCACAGGACCTTTGCACTTACTATTCCCTTTGCCTGGACAGCTCTTTCAGATATCCATATAGCATATACCTCACTTTCTTCAAATACACCCTACAAGTCACTATTAGTGAAGTCTTCTCTGCTACCTCATGCAAAATTGTAACCCATCACTTTTTGTCTTTTTTTACAGTATTTTTCCCCCTTGACTCTTATTGTTATTTAACCTGTTTTTAATGATATAGTTTGTCTGTTCTCTCTTACTAAACTGTAGCCTACATGAGGCAGAGATTTTGTCTGTTTTGTTCACTACTGAATTCTTGGTTCCTAAAAAAATGACTGGTACATATGAGATGTTCAACAAACGAAGGAAACAATCAACAAAATGAAAAGGCAACTAATGGAATGGGAACAATATTTGCAAACAATATATCTGGTAAGGGATTAATATCTAAATATATAAGGAACTCACACAATTAAATAGCAAATAAAATAAAATAAAACAAAATCTGATTAAAAATGGGCAAAAGAGGGGCACCTGGGTGACAAGTCAGTTAAGCATCTGACTCTTGGTGTTGGCTCAGGTCACTGATCTCTGCTCAATAGGGATTCCATTTGAGACTCTTTCCCTTTCTGCTCCCCCTCAAATAAATAAATAAGTATTTTCCCCCCAATGGGCAAAAGACCTGAATAGACATCTTTCCAAAGACATACAAATGGCCAACAATTACATGAAAAGGTGCTCGACATCACTTACCATCAGGGAAATGCAAATAAAAACCACAATGAGATATTACTTCACCTCTATTAGGATGTCTATCATCAAAAAGACATAACAAAGGCTGACATGGATGTGGAGAAAAGGGAACCCTTGTGCCTTGTCTGTGGGAATGTAAATTGGTGCAGCCAGTATGGAAAACAATACAGAATATATATGAAATCATCACATTTTATACTTTAAATATATACAAATTTGTCAGTTATTCCTCAATAAAGCTAGAAAAAATTAAAAAATATATTTGCTGACTGAATAAGTAGGAATGAGGACAATTATTTATCATACAACTACTTATTTTGACATTCGTCAGATCATTCTTAAAGTTTTAATGATCTAATGGATATCAAAATAACGTAAAGCTTCACAGATAAAATCTTCTCAAAGCAACTGATGCAATTATTGGAAGAAATAAAATATGAGGTAAGATAGACACCTGGATTAGAGTCTTGCTACTAATTCTGCAGATTTTTTTTTAAAGGTTAAGATTCAGAATCAGAATGAAACTATATATTTTTTTAAAGATTTTATTTATTCATTTGACAGAGAGAGAGGCAGCCAGCAAGAGAGGGAACACGAGCAGGGGGAGTGGGAGAGGAAGAAGCAGGTGCCCAGTGGAGGAGCCTGATACGGGGCTCGATCCCAGGACTCTGGGGTCACACCCTGAGCCAAAGGCAGGTGCTTAATGACTGAGTCACCCAGGTGCCCCTAATTCTGCAGATCTTAATTCTCAAAGCTCGCTGAAATACATTAAGCAGAATTTTTACTTTTCACAGGGCTGGAAACAATGATTTCCTAGAGGGTAAAATCGATAAACTCATGCTCTGGATTCATGAGGAGGAAGCACAGACCCCCTTCACTGTGGTCGGCCACACGTGCAGCCTCTAACTGAAGACTTCGGAGGAACAAAAGTGTCTCCTCATGGCTGCTGGGCCTCTGGTGATTCTTAAGGAAAGCGACTGTTTTGCCAACATTATTATAAATTTAGAAGTCATTTACTTCCAAGTTCCACAATGAGTACTTTAAATTTCCTCACTTGGGTGTCATAAAATTTCTGAAGGGACTTCTAAGAAAAATCAAAAGATTTCTGGAGGGGGAGCTAGATAAGAGATAGGTGGTTTCCTACAAATCATGTTGTTATTCACCATTATTAGCATAAAGGGAACACGCAAGTAATACAATTAATGCCCCTCGAAGATACGGGTACATTTTAGCAACGAAGGATTTGGGGCTCTGAATATCTGTTCTATAACTTCAGCTAAATCTTAAATTCTATGAATCCCTAAAATGTCAAACGAGGCATATTCGATTTGCATGCATAGTCTATCATGCTCTCAACTTCCTTGAATTTTGAATTTTCATATAAAAAGAAACATTCCTTTTGCTATCATCCTTCTGGTCAAATTAGCTTTATGTGTTGTATAGAACTAGCAGTTCTATCTACACACAGGGATTTGATTTGGTTTTCTTTACTACAACGGTTGTTTAACTAATATATATTATATATACATATAATATATATATTTTTTGCTTACCTAATATATATTATATATATTATATATATATATATATATTTTAAATAAAAGCTCCAAAAGGAAGTATTCTAATGAGTTGGGAAAGTTTTACTTTAGAAATGATCCCCTTGCAATGACTTCCAATGCCATTTCGGGAGATACGAGGGCGGAGATTCCAAGGGTGATATATTTTATCCACAAATGAAATGATATGTGAACAAACACACGTTTTATCTGTGCCCCAGAGCTCGGCGTGGCTGAAGGGAAAGATGCATCCCTCGCTATCATTTGAGTCCTCCACCCAAACCCAACCATCAAAGCAGAAAATATACATGCTCCAAAAGATAGAACTCCGATAAGTGAAAAGCTCTTCAGATATTTGTTTTAAAAATCCTTTGAGAGCACATTGAATTGGGATCATGAAAGAAGAGCTCAATTTGTACTTTTGATTTTTCCCAGTTTCATATTTTTTAAAAATGTTCTTTCACCACCTCCCTGTGCAGAAGGCGATGAGCTTGCTTTGTTTCCCAGCTGACCTATTCATATCAAGTTAGTTACACCCACTTAAGTCCCCCCCCCCCAAATTTTGGCTAGTCCCATGGATCCCTCCTATGGAGCTGGAAACTGATATAGAGAATTTTGCTTTTTATAGAGAATTCAATCCCTCAGTACCACAAGACACCCTTTCTTATTAAAGAACAAAATGCATGGAAGTTGTTAAAAACAAATCATTTTCCATTAGAAAAAAGTTACATGATTGGAAAAAGAGAAGAGCACATTGCTGTAATTACCGGTACATTAAGCAGGGAATGAACAGCTGCGTGAACTTGGAGTCAGTAGAATAACAGCCACTGAGCCAGCTTCCCCATATGGTCCAAGGGAGGAGGTGGGGCTTCTAGCTGCCTGGGGGTTGGCGAGGTGAGGAGGGGGCAAACTAGAATCCCATTCAAGTGAGAAACTCAGGCCAAGAAATGTCTGGCTTCCCAGTCCAATCCCAGCTTCCTCTTTGCTGCAGTGGGAAAATCCCCCTGGCCTCCATAACAAAAGCCTCTAAAATCAATGTTGTTTTTTCCTAAAGAGAGCAAAATATGAGCGTTTTCAGACTTTTGGCTACTCTGATACTAATAGAAAAGATGACCTCAGAAAGATTGAATCACTTCCTCAGCTTTCTTGGGGTGTGGCTATTACTTGGAATGATTGATATCACTTCATAAACACTGTTTGATCTAGCATTTGCCTTCTTTCCCAATTAGAAGTTGGGTCCAGCCAACAGCGACAGGTCCTCGCCACCAGGTATTGGTCTCAATCTGTTGCAGTGAGAAACATTACTGCCTTCTAATTGGCATTCCCTTCAGAATTTGGCAAATTTGGTAAAAGCGGACTGGCACTATGGTAACCTTTCATTATCAATGCAAATCCTAACAGAAAAGCATTCCATTCTTCTTACATTGTATGTCATAAATTAAACACAATAAATTTTATTGTGAAATCTCCTCGGAAGACATTCCTGAATAGACGGGGCAGAAAATGCTTGCATTATACTGAACAGAGCCAAAACTTGATAGTCGCTGGAAGGGCTGGCTATAAGGAATCTAGCTATTTACAGGGGGAAATACCAAATAAGCTACATCACCCAAGGAGATGTTTTTGTGAGTACCATGTCCAAAAGCATTCGGGTTTCCACTATATGAAGGTTATTATCACAGTGGATGGTGGCCAGCTGTTCTTCACTGCCACAGAAACAGAATGGGGGCGGGGAGGAAGCATTAAAATGGAATTGGAGGAATTCAAGCCTCCTGAAAATTTGAGTTAACAGGAGAGGGATCCATTCCAGGGAGTTATATAATAGATGTCCTTCATTTGCTATAGCTTTTTTTTTTTAATGAAAAGAAGCACTTTTAAGACAGTTCAGTTATAATTTTGTTCATCAGTAAAATAATAAATTTTATAATCTTACATTTCTCTTACTGAAAAAAAAATCTGAAAAATCTTTCAGAATTAGGACTATGGGAAATGAGGCTATGTCCAGACGATAATTTATTCAGTCATGCTATGGTGCAATGGAATCTCATAAAATGAGAGAATATTATTGAAGGAATCTTTTCAGAAATGGGTGCACTTCACACCATAGATTTAGACAGGCATATTCCAAGAAGGAGTATAATAATTTCCCCATAACTTAACTCGGGATCATCTTTAGAACTATCTAAATTTAAAAATTGAGTTAAAATGCACCATTGTACTCAAATTAGGGACACTAATATTTCTTAGGAAATTATTAGATTATAGGTAAATATATAGATAAATGTGAAAACATCATCTGATGGGTACTGGAGTGTCCTTTTATATTTGCTTTGTGGACTCTCTACTTAGGAATTTATAACTATATTCAAGAAGGTAGTGAAATATTAACTTGTAGGACTTTCTTAATAAACCAATTAATAAATCAAGCGTGGGAAGAACACTTACTCCAGTCGTTCACACATGGAGTAAATCCATCATTGCCAGACTTCTGAGTTCCATAGAACACTCTCTTTTATGTTTTCCTTCAACTTGAGTGAAACTTTCTACCAGATCTCATTCCAGATCCCCCAGGAGACAGAGCTACCTTTCAGTGCTCAGTCCTTTACCAAGGTCTGCGCTCATGTCTGAGCGTCTCAGTAGGCGTGTAATCAGAAATGCGGGATTACTGGATTTCACTCTGATGGTCTCTCTTCTCAGAAACCATTAGAAAAGAATATCACCTTCATCTGCGGCTCTTCTGACAGCTGACGTTTATCTCTGTGACCTCTGCTTTCTAGGGAAAAAACTACAATTTGTAGATGGCTTTACACTTGAAAAGTTTTCCAAGCAGGAAGGAAAGAGTAAAACAACAAAAGAATAGTTTTACTATGTAAGTGTTTCTTGACTTAAACTCTTGGGCATTTGGGCCATATGCCACGGCCCTCTGCAGGAGTTAAGTGGAGTCAGAGATTTTTTCCAAGTTACAGAACTAGTTACTTACTGCAGGAAATATTCAGTTACTTGGTTTGAGGTACAAATTGCATGAACATGAACAAGTTTACCAGCGTCTGAAACTACAAGTGAAATTATTAATTTTCTCTCCTTTTTATCCTTTTATGGAGCATTTGTAAGGGATCCTTTAAATGATCTGCTCAGTTTCCTTCCTTAAAAATAATCTGTCCTCCATACAGTGTGGAGTCCACTTCTGAACAAGAGATAGCTTATTGTGACAGTTGACAGCACCAACTCTGGACTCAGTCTGAATGGGCTTGAATTCCAACTCTGCCACTGACCAGCTCTGTGCCCTTTGGGTGAGTTATTGACCTCTGAGCCTCTCTTTCTTCTCCTGTAAAACTGGGATTTCACAGCACCCCTTTCTCTGTGATTGTTCTGAGTATTTTTGGAAGTTGCCAGAACAGTTTGCCTATAGCTCTGTGAGATGAGCAGAGGGAGAAGAAAGATAAAACAGACCAGTACGAGAACACCATGGGATCAACACTGCTTTCTGCACAAGATGAAAAACTCCGTGCGCCTTGATATTTATCTATGGGGTACCAATATATTAATCCTCATTTTATTTTGAAGCAAAGGTAAATCTTTTTCTTGTAAATGTGAACTACTAGATAACATGGACCATGGATAGTAGTTTTTCGGGGAGGTAGGATGCCATGCTATGAATTTCCTACATCGTTTCACTTATCAGGTGCCTTCCTGAGCACAGTAGCAATAAACAGATGGAAAGGAAGACAAATGAGTAAAGGGTAACCCTAGTCTATTTTTATCAGTTGGTGCAAAGTCCCAGAAAACAGGCAGCTAGAGTTAGGAGCCTCCCTTCTCCATGCCCCACATTCACTGTCCCTTTCACGGATTTAGAGACTGCCTTGGTCCTCCCAAACCTTTCAAGCTCAATTGTAAGTACGGCTTTATCACTCGTGTCTTCATTCGTAGACTTAACCACTGCTAACGGAGCACACACCCACTGTGTGTCTGGGACTCTCCCAAGCAGCCACACAGGAGTTAGGTCGGGTGTGAAGAATGATCTCAGCTCACAAGATGCAATACAGAACATCATCCTGATCCTCAAAGAATGCGTGGTCTAGTGAGACATAAAAAAATGATCCAAAGCCAACAACAATCAGAGCAAAAATCATGTAATGCATGACAAAAGGAGGTGTGGGAAAGAGACCGAGAGAGAAGGAAGTGTCTAGCACTGCTTACGAAAGGTTGGAAGGCTTGATGTGGGGCTACGGGGAGGGTAGGAATTAACCTGCTAAAAAGGGAGAAAAGAGGGCATGAGGAAGCGACATGGACAGAAGAAATGTCCCAGCAAAGACACCAAGGCCCACAAGAGCTCCGTGTGCACGGAGTGTGCCTAGCAATGCTTGTGGTTGGAATGCAGGGCATTTTGTGGCGGCATGGGGTTTCCGAACATAGTAACGACACAGTGTTTTCAAAAGGCCACAAGTGACAGGGTGGCGGAAGGCCACTTCCGGAGTCTTGCTACCATCCTGGGTGATCTGATTTCCTGCACCGAGGAAGCAAGGCAGAGTCCAAGGAGCCTGACAGCGTTTAAACGAAGAACATGCCACTTTCCTTAAGGACCAGCTTCCAGGAGTTTCGGAAAACAGGGACGGGATACTCTCTCCTATGTGGTCCACGTCTCATGCAAATATTCTGAAAGAGAAAATTCTGAGTGTCAGGAAGGAAGTATCGTAAGTCACAGTCAAATGGTCTGTCTCATGGTTTCCCTGATGCATAGAATCAATCTACTTATCCTCGTTACCTAAATCACGAACGTAGTTATGTTTTGTTAATGATACCAAATACTAATTTGTGTTAAATAGCCCTTAGCTTAATTGTAGAAAATATTTCTTTTCACCTCAAATCCTACAAAGGAGAGAAGAACCAGGTGACCCAAGCCCAGAGGAGATCCAGAGGGTCGAACACGGCTGTGGCTTGTGGAAAAAAAGCTGACGCTGCTCAAAGAGGGATTTTCACAGCTAAACTTCAGATCAGGAGGAGAAATAATGGTGATCCATTCCGGACAGGCCACACGTGGGCACCTCACTCAGCCTATAAGCTCATCGTCCAATGAAAATCACGACACTCTCCAAAGATATATTTGAAGCAACAGCAGAATCTGTGGTAAACACTATGGTAGTTGACCCTTTTCCCTTAGATAACATTGCTATAAAAATCGATCTGGATTTGCCCCACCTACATTAAATCTGATAGGACCAAACCAGATCAGGTTTGCAGGGCTCTGCAATATGGACGAGAAAAGGACAATAATCAGAGCATTTTCTTGACTTCTCCAGTTTCTCAGAAAGCAGCATGAGTCAGCCCTCTCCAAAGAGCAGCGATGGAATCCGAGTCGGTAAACACTTTGTGCGGTGGACCGCTGAGCGCCCCGCAGCCCCTCTCGCTCATTAACGAGAACAACAGCAAGAACAACAGAAAGTTCGCGCTACATCTGGAAGCATTGTTCACCAAGCTAAGCTACCAAGCAGGTGAAGCATTTTAATCCCACACTCTAGCGCCTATAAAATCGGCCTGATTCCTTCAGCGTTTGTGAACCCTGGGAGAGGAATTCTTAGGACAAATAAATGGGGGCGGGTAGAAATGAAGCGAGAACAACACCTGTCTCTGCAGCTGGCCGGCAGACCTCCCTTTAATGTGCTGTCTGCTGGGAAATTGAGGCGTCTCAGGTTACGCGGCGGCCTGAGCCCGCAGAAAGGAATTCCATGACCAGGAGATGTGAGGCTTGATCTGTGGCCAAAAACAATGGTGAAAGGTACAAAATGAAAAGCTCTGTCAGGACAAAGGCGCTCAATCACAGAACAACGCACCACTTGGCCGTTTGAAGAAAGGAACCCAAACCCGAAGTCACCACTGGATTAACAACTGGTTGATCCCCTTTACCTTCTAATGCTTCTCTGGCTGGGACTACTTGTTGAAATCGAAATGCGAAGAATACAGCCGCCAGCAGCGAGCGCACAGTGTCTTCATTTAGGGCTAGTTCTGGCGGGTCTCGGAAAAGCAACTTGCAAGATTTATGCTCCTGCGCCTTCCGTCCATGTTTTTTTCCATTAAAGAGGGAATTTAGAGCAAAGTTACCAATGTAACTCCAACCCGGGGCTGGAGTAGTCCTCGCTGACTTGCAAAATAACTGTGGCTTCAGCACAATTGTGTGCCCAATAGTAACAGAGGTGAAGTCCATAAAAATTGTGTGCACATATTTAAAAAAAAAAAACAAAACAGGAGAAAAGACCTTGGAATTAGGTCCACGTTGCATCTAATGGTTTGTTTTGTCACATAGAATGCAGCTATGTTTGAATGGGAAAAAATAGAATGGAAGGGGAGAGTCTTTCCAAGAAAAGCTTTGAAGAATATATATATACATATATATATAGAAAGAGAGAGAGAGGGAGGGAGACGTGCAGGGGGAGAGAGATTGGCGCTGAATGCCCACGGAATGAGAGTCAATGCCTGGAAAGCCTATAATGGGAAGCAGAGCCATTCAGGCCCCTGTCAGAGTCTGGATAAAATGGAAAGACTGGAAAAATAAGATAAAATTCCCAATGAGCCCTGACTGACTGAAACCTACTTGAGGCTTTTAGTGAAAGAGGGCAGAGGAAGATCAAGAATGCCTCCCTCCTTGAAAGTTGGGAGCTTTAGAGGGGCCGCAACCAGTGGGTCCATGAAGCAGGAAGTGAAGTGGACACCAAATGCCAAATTTGTTCTCTTTGAATTTGACTGTATGTGGGTTCTGACTATAACAGATGGAATTGATTGGGTCAACAGTATGTGAAATGAGAAGGACGCCTGGGCCCAAGAAGGAAGCAAATGCCCCAGGTGTCCAGTCCCAAATATTTTGGCAGTGAACTTAAAACAGGGGGAAAAAATCATTTATCCATGGAAAACTTTCAATGAACTGTTTTTAAAAATGCCTAAAATACCTATGGCCAGTTTCCATGGTAAACAAATATAAGCAAAGTTTTGTTGTTAGTTTGAAGAAGTGATTCCACTTTATTAGATTTTTGCTTAATATTCTCCTTAAAGCATTCATGACAGGGAACTCATTCGTTAAAATACGTTATCGAAACCCTAACACAAACACGTATTTGGTTTTTCATTGACATTCTCTTTCTTGTGTAACATTTGAGGAAATCTAAGCCATTTTTAATACATAAATGTAGGTTTTTCTCTAAAATCACCTCCCTGTCTCCCTCTTTTTCTCTCAAATACACCCACACAGTCTCTCTCTCTCTCTCTCCTTCTCTCTCTGTCTGTAGGAGACGGCACACATTTGATTCATGTCCCCATCTGCATTTATGAACAAACCCCACCTCCATCACCATAAGAAATAATTGGAGCCTGGCCCTTACTCTGCGTCACTGAATACACTGAAGAAAACACTCCATTATATCAGCACTGACTCTATTGAATGAGATGTTGATCTCCTTCGGCATTTTCATTGAGTTTGAAAATGCACCATTATAAGTGTTCCTAACCTTGGTGAGTTATGAATCCACATTTGACATCCATCATATCATTTGCTCTCTGCTCTGTCTGGTGGGAAGAGGAATGGGGTCAAATAGCAATTAAAGTATGGGCACATTTCAAGACTTCTAAGCACTTTCCAATACTACTTATTTTCAACAAGTCTTCTGCCACGTATCAATTTGACAGAAAGGCAATATTTTGGATAGAAATGAAAAAAAATCGAGTAATTCACAACTTCTTTAAGCCTATTGAATACATTGTAAAGTTATATAAATTTTTAGTTGATATTCAGATTTTGTGATATTTGTGCCCACTGAGAATCCATTTGACATTTGATTTCAAATGTCGCCCTACTACTGAGAAACCATGACACGGATCCAACATTGTATTGGCAATAATCAGCTTAAAGTACTAAACGTAACTTCTCTAGGTCTGCGACCATGTAAATAAAATAAAATTTTTAAAGGCAGAAGATTGGCAGGGAGCATAGACTTCATTTAAGCTACCTTAGAATTTCTTTGCATAGGGGCACAGTTCAGCTCCAATAGGCTCTTGAAGGTGAAGATTATCAATTAGACCATCCCTTCTAGGAGCAAGTCTTGTATTTGTCAGATGATGTAAGCTTCCTATGCAAAGAAAATTCAGTTTAGAGACAGATCCAAGCTTACTGTGTACTTTTCAGAATGCTGCTCACAGACTATAATCACAAAATATTACTTATTGAGTATCTTCCTTCTGAATGCAGGAAAGCATTAGTTAAACCTTTCTCGGACACAAAGGGTAGAGCTCTACCTAATTTAGAACTACACTTGAAGGTAGTAGTCATCATAGTACGAGAAAGGAGCAAAAATGATTTCAACTGTCTCTTATTTATTTTTTTCTCTATGAAAATGTACTTCTCCTAAGTCTGGACTTTTAAAAGAATTTATTATAATTAGACAAACCATGTTATATAAACATTTCAATTTAACTTGATGAACAAGGACTAAATATCTCAATTTAATAGGTGAAATCGGGGATGCAAAGATAAACAAGACAGTATCCAAGAGGGGAAAGCAGACCTACATATATAACTATGTAATGAAGGAGAATGTTTTAAACACTTAAAGAATTTATACACAAAATCCTCTGAGAACACAGAAAAAGAGCAATAATTCTCTTGTGAAGCAAGGATGTCTTTAGGGAAAAGTGATATTTGATCTCTTTCTTGAAAATGAATGGAATTTCAACAAAGAGGACATGACAGGTAGTTCTAGCCTTAGAAGAGGGTGGGATCTGGGACAACAAACTATGGCAGAGAGTCTAAGATAATCACACTTTAAAAGAGGGTTTGCTGTCACCATTATTTATAGTCTCCTTGGGATTTCAAAAGGTGAAAATGTCAAAAATTGACTTGGCCTGTAATCTTGCCCCTTCCCACAACCACCACAAAGTACACAGCCAGGACTGTTGCCTACTGTCCCATCCAAGATAGGAACGTGAAGGCATGTTAATGAACAAAGCAAAGTAGCCTCTATCTCAACTCTCTACTGAAAGTGCTTCTACTAGTGATATCCTTGACACCACATGCTCTTTCCCCAACCCCAAAAACAATCCTTATTCCTCCTATTGGCTGTATTTGACTATATTGGACTCCTTCTTTATTGAAACAGCTTCTCTGACTTTCCTAAAACCACCATTGTCCTCTTCTTTCAACTACTTTTAAAAGTCAATCTCATTGACTTCCATAGCTTAACTAACCCTATATGCTAATGAATTACAAATCTACATCTCAAGCATTGATCCCTTTCTTGAGTTCCAGACTTAATATCCCCTGCCCACTGACTATCTTCTATTCTACTTAATCGTATATCCCCAACAATAAGGCAATCACCAAATCCTGATTTTTATTCCTTGTGTTTTCTATACCAATCCACCTCTCTGTGTTCATGTAACAAAGACTCTCTTAAGGCCAATGGGGCTGTTCCCAAGAATTTCTGCAACAGTTCCTGAGCACTCCTACTTCCTCTGGTCTTTTCTCTCTATTTCACCCTTTACACCGCAGCCAGAATGATTCTTCCCAAAACAAATTTGATTCTGTCATACCATGCGTAAAACGGACTTCCAATTGCTTGTTGTATGAGTTCCAAGGTACTTGTGTCGGTTGATAGTACCTTCATTATCTAGTGTTTTCTTACCTGACAAGATTCACCAGAGTCAGCATTCTCCCCTTCATGTCCTCTGCAATCACCATATCGAACATTTTTAATTGTTATATTATGTGTGGCTATTTTCTCTTGCTCAGAATCAGCTCACTCACCCATTTTCCCTTCTTTAATTGACTCAATTTAAATAGTATCTACTTCTGTAACCAACTTTCCTCCCCAACATTCCATCGTCACTACCACCAAACATGAGGTGAGGTGACTTACTATGCACATTTAAAATCTTCCACTTCCTCTGCGTAACATGCAGTATGCTCTATTTACTTACTTATTTATCTATTTATTCTGTTTTTTGTGCTCTAGAACTGATCTCTATAAATACTAAGGGAAGTTTTTGTCTCATTTATTATGTATTCTCCATACACATCATAGGATCTGGCATAGAGCAACTGCCTAATTATTACTTCTAGATAGAGAAGTTACNCTAGAACTGATCTCTATAAATACTAAGGGAAGTTTTTGTCTCATTTATTATGTATTCTCCATACACATCATAAGATCTGGCATAGAGCAACTGCCTAATTATTATTTCTAGATAGAGAAGTAACATCAGGGGCGCCTGGGTGGCACAGCAGTTAAGCGTCTGCCTTCGGCTCAGGGCGTGATCCCAGCGTTATGGGATCGAGCCCCACATCAGGCTCTTCCGCTATGAGCCTGCTTCTTCCTCTCCCACTCCCCCTGCTTGTGTTCCCTCTCTCGCTGGCTGTCTCTATCTCTGTCAAATAAATAAAATCTTTAAAAAAAAAAAAAAAAGAAGTAACATCAATATGTGAAGCTCAAGTTCTGAAACAATTTAGTGTTCTAATAATTTTGAGATATAATTGGAAAAATCAAAGCTGGTAAAAGAGATTGATCCAGATGATGACAATGTTAAACTTGAACTAAAGTGATTTTTTTTTTAATTTTTATACTTTACTCTGATTTTATTAACAATTGGAAAAGAAAGCATATCTGTAAACAAAGAAATGATGTGAACAGATCATGACTTTTGGAAAGGGTAATGATGGCAACATATGGAATAGGTTGGCAAAAAGAGATACCAATGAGGCATCTATTTTAAAAAGCTTAAAAAAATATAATGCTTCAGAAGCCTGGGTGCCTCAGTTGGTGAAGCGGCTGCCTTCAACTCAGGTCATGATCCCAGGATCCTGGGATGGAGCCCCACCCCATGTCCTGTCAGGCTCCCTGCTCATCAGGGAGTCTGCTTCTCCCTCTCCCTCTGCCCCTTCCCTGCTTGTCCTCTCTCTCTCTCTCTCTCTCAAATATATAAATAAATAAATAAATAAAATCTTAAAAAGCTTAAAAGAGAGACTGTGAACCAATGTCACAACAGGAATGAAAAGGAGAAAAAGGGTGTAAGAGGCAGTGTGGACATAGGACCAACAGCACTAGAATATCCCCTGGATGGGGAGGGTGGAGAAAAGATGAATGCAAGGCTCTAAGACAGTTGATATGGAAGATACAGGAGAAGAAGATCATTGAGATTATTTAGGTTCTTTTATCCCTTCTGATTCTGAGAGATACTCAACAGCTGATTAAAAATACAGATTTGAAATCCAAAAGAAGGAAAATAAGTAGAGGTTAACAAGTACGTGTTAGGGTTTCATTTGAAGAGAAGTGATGGCTGAAGCTCCACTGTAAGAAAAGAAGGCGAGAAGCAGAGAGGATACTTTCTTAGTGGGGTTCCTGTGTCTGGAACAAGAAAAAGTTGAACAAGTGAAGGAGGAGGAGAAGGAGGGCTGGTGGATACAGGAGGAGAAGTAGGACGGTGTGCTGTAGTTTAACCACAGTAAAAAGAATATCAGAGAAGAGAAGCATGCATTCATCTCAATTAATTCAGGGGGATTTAATAGGATAAGGACAAAAATTCAATCTCTGAGTTTAAAATCAGTAGATGATTGGGGATGTTGAGAAAGCAGTTTCAACTCTGTGTTGTGGTTTGAAATGACATTACAAGGTGCTGAGGAGAAAGCAGAAGGTAAGAGAATTGAAGCCACACTCTTCCAATACGTGTGATGATAAAAGAAAGAAAAGAGATGCAGGTAGAATCAAGGAAAGACTTTTAAAAACATTGGAAGAGGAAATCACGTGTGAAGGCCGAAGGGAAATATGCAGTGGAGCTGGAGATCGTGTCCATGAATAAAAGCAAGGGATAATTTCAGAGGCCAGATTGCAGAGGAGAAAAGAAGGGGTGGGTCTGGAACACAGGTAGAAGTAATGAATTGTTTATGGGAGAAAACAAGGAAGAGAGCAGAATAATCCAATCTGTAGGTGGATGCGAGAGGCGTGGAATTAAGAATGGGAGACAGAAGAGAGTTCCGGAGTCTTCAGAGAGAGGTATTAATGTCAACTAAAGCATAGACACAAAGAGCATCATATTGGGCGTGATAATTTAGGGTGGCTCGCTGTGGATGCTGATTAAGTGCAAGGTAGGTGGTGCAAGAGACTGCATAGGAAAGGAAGATGGGGATAAATTACACTGAGATGTTAATAAGCATGGACTGCAGTCTCTTGTACGTAAGAGGGAACTGTTGAGGAAGTGTGGGTAAGGGAGTAATGTGGGAAGTGATATGCTGAGGGTAGATGTCTCTGACAGTTCTGGGGAGGAGGGCTTATACAGGTCCCAGGGAAGTTACAAGTGTGCCAGTAGTCTAACAAGAAGTAACACAGGGCAGAGAGGGTACAATCGAGTCAACACATGTTTGGGGAAAAAATTCTATAGGACCTTGTGATTGCTTAGGGATTTAGGAAAAATGAGAAATGAAGGAAAACCTCAGATTTCTATTTTGAATGATTGGACAGACTTTGATTTCACTTACTACAGGAGTAGAGGAGTAAAGCAGATATTAGAGGAAAAGATAGCTCAGTTTTGAGTGTGTTGGATGGCAGGTTCTTGTCTAACTTTTGGATGGAGAAGTTTAATGGGCTGTTAGATAAGTGTTAA
This sequence comes from Ailuropoda melanoleuca, assembly GCF_002007445.2. Taxonomy (NCBI): domain Eukaryota; kingdom Metazoa; phylum Chordata; class Mammalia; order Carnivora; family Ursidae; genus Ailuropoda; species Ailuropoda melanoleuca. The sequence continues at coordinate 187,151,140 of NC_048219.1, forward strand.
AATTTATGAATGCGGATAAAATTGAGGTGGTAAGTAAGCTGGTGGGCTAAGAATGTCAATAATTAGAGAGTAGACAGAGGAAGATTAGACAGAGGACCAGTCAGGGGAAGAAGAAGGAAGGAAGGAAGGAAGGAAGGAAGGAAGGAAGGAAGGAAGGAAGGAAGGGAGGGAGGGAGGGAGGGAAATTAGGATAATGTGGGAGTCCCACAATCCCGTAGTATAAGAAGAACATAATCCGCAGTATCCAATGCAACATTTGTGCCAAGTAAGCTAAACTCCAAAAAGAGTCCATTGGACCCAGCAGATTGAAGATTATTTTAGGTTTTAGCAAAAGCACTTTCAGAGGAATACTGACAGGATAAGCCAGGATACAGTGGGCTGAGAGTAAATAAGACATAAGACAATGACCTCGTGGGGCAGTAAGATTTGACTGTCTTGAGCCTCACTGTGTGTTGGGAAGACCCACAGGAAGGTGAAGCCTAAATAGCCTTTGAAGGGGCTTTACAAGAAAGAACATTAAGCATAAAAGTATGAGACAAGTTGGTTTGATTAGAAAACACAAGAGGGCACCGGTGGCTGTTGGTTAAGCCTCCAACTCTTGGTTTGGGCATAGGTCATGATCTCAGGGTCCTGGGGATGAGCCCTGAGTTGGGCTCCCTGGTCTGGGGGGGGGGGTGGTCTGCTTCTCCCTCCCCCTCCTCTCCTTCTGCCCCTTCCCCTGCTCCTGCCTTCTCTCTCTCTCTTTTCTGTCTTTCTCTCTCAAATAAATAAATAAAATCTTTAAAAAAACAAAAAAACAAGAAAACGCAAGAAGTTTGCTTAGAAAACACAAGCATCTACAAGGCATTAAAATGAATGGCACATATGGGTAGAGCAAAACTTAGGAGGTGGGACAAAGGAAGGTCAGATCAAAAGAGCCTTTCAGGCCTTACTAAGGAAAAGGAATTTTATCCTGAGGCAATAGGGAGCCATTGCAAGATTGCAATCATCTTATTTTTAATTTACATTGGCAGAATGAAGAGTAAAAAAGGCTGGAGGCTAGGTGAGCATAGCAGGAGGGAAGATTTTAAAACAGTATAGGAGGTAGATGACAGTGTAAATTAATAGCAGAAATGGGATAGAGTTAGAATTATCAAGAGCTGGTGATTAAGTGGATGTGGGGAATAAGGCATGGAAAAAATAGGACTCTGGGAAAAGACCATTGTTTCTGCTTTAGTTGATTAAGGCAGAAGACAATGTTACCAATTATGGAAGTGAACAGAAAAAGAGATCTATTTGGAGGGGGAAAGGATCATGACTGCAGTTTGAAACATTTTGTATTTTAGGTTTCTTTTAATGTCTCTAAGGGATAAAATCCAGACAAGTTCTTGGATCTAGCATGCCTGGTGTGCTGGACAAGTCACGGAAATGTAGATTCTGATATCAAGGAGAGCTGGGGATCATCTTGAGTCTGGGCTGAAATTTACTTGCACTGAAGAGATTCCCAGAGAAAAGGGATGGTGGTCCTTAGTTACCTTTGCACACTTCGAAGTGGTTCAGATGCTGCATCTTTAGGGCAGAACTGGTTCTGGAAATGGAGCCTCCAACGGGGGGTGCAGGGTGGGAGTGAATGAAATCAAACTGTATGGGCTGGAGTAATTCAGAGACTGGAAATTAAGTAGGATCTGATGGATCTTTAAAATCACTTTTGCTATGCTCCCTTTTAGCTGCTCAATAACACTGTGGGAAAGGCATTGGTGGACCTAAACCCAGCACCTTCAAGAACTCTCTAGAAATAGAGGATTCAGAGGGGCCTTGGGAAGGTAGCCTGTAGAAAAGAAGCCTTCATTGGCACAATATGTTGTCAAAATGGCATAAGATGAAAATCTATCTGCCATGATGTGACCCAAGCAGAGCAGGTCAGTCTGTCCTTTGGAATTTCACATGGCCTCCTTATGCTTTTGTGACCCTGATGTTTCTATTAACCTGATTGCAACTGCACGCTTATTTTGGGAGTGAATGACTAGTATAATGAATTGGCTTTTATGCCATATCTCTCTTTCCCCTTCACCTTGATCCCTGTAGATTGAATTGCTTCCAGGTCAATGTGAACCCTACAATGAATCTTCAGTCAGAAGAGATGATTTACATGGAGCGTACGTATTGCACAAGAAAGCAATCCCTTCTTCATTTTAAATACACAGTGTCATCTGCTCCAGGATAACTCAAGGCAATTCTCATGTTTTTTTTCCCCCCCTAGGAACCCCCAAGTAGAATTTCCAGTGGGAATTTCAAAGGCTCTAAATTACATCCAAAGAATAATTTTTCATTTAGGAGGATGGAAATCCCTGAAAGGTTTCAAGTTATGAAGGACTAAAGAACAAGCAAGGATCATGTGGCCCAAGTAAAAATTTCCCAGGGAAATGTTTCAGATCACTAAGCAGAGTGGAATTTGTTTCAGGTTTAAGCTATTTGCCTCGTGCTTTTCTGGTCTTCATAGTAAAAAAAAGACATAGAAAAAGTAATCTCAACAAAGATACAGTCAGAATTTGTGAGCAAGCTGATGAATACAAGCTTATCTGTGCTTTTACCTGCTTTAATATAAAATTTAACTTACGCATCCAAAGACCATCATTGTATTTTTCACTAAGCATAGCAATATGAAATTTTACCAACTTGAAGCTCAATAACTGTAATTCTGGCAAGGGCTAAAATTTATCATTGCCAAATACTTTCCACTCTAACCTCATTTCTTCTTAGTTGAAATTTGTACAAAAGCTTTCCCTCTAAGGGGCAGGGGTTTCTCTGCTCAGAGGTGAGGTGACTTTCTAAAAAGAAAATTTGAAGTCTTCTGAGCCACTTAAAGTCATAAGCACAAAAAGCAATAACCCCTATTGAACCTTTAAAATGTCAAAATTCTTGAACTTTAAACACAAAGACCCATGGAATGAGACTCAGTTGATTTTTCAGGTAAACTTTTAAATGTTTTAAATGGCTCAAAATTATATTAGAAGATTAGGCTTAGTTCTGGCAACTGAGAAGTTTTTAACAGTTTATAGAGACTGACATATAGATATATTTAGAAAAAACACTGTGTGAAACAGGTATTTTAGTAGATCAAAATTTTGATAGAGTGAAGAATAAAAATACTAAATCAGAGTAGCATCTTCTATTAAATTACATTATTCACGTGCAGAGTTTTACAAGTCCAAATGTTTCACAAACCTTATCTTGAAATCAGAAGTCCCCTATTTCACTCCCATTCTTCATCCCATGCCCCTCCCCCCACAAGTGACTACTGACAAGTGACTTTAAGCAGTTTTTTTGGATACCAACCTTCACAGTTCTAAATAATAAACTTTTCCTGCTACCTCCTGATTTAGAATTTGTAGGCATCACCTATTAACTTTCTACTAGAAAACGAGAAGCATCCTTACATCCCTTCACGTCCTGCGTCCCTTTCTGTACATCCTTCAATGCAGTTTATCATACTTTCATTATGATCATTTTAAGCATGATTTACTTTGTTTTTCTCAGCGAATAAGTGTATCTTTTTTATTTGCTTTCGTGACTTCCTGTCATTATCATTAATGCTTTCAAACTCTCCAAGTGAATTAAAAAGACTCTTGAATGCTCTTTGTCACGTGGTCAAGCACTTCAGGGACCTAGCAATTCAACTGTTTTTGTGTGTGTACGTGTTTGGTTTTTTTTTTCCTTGCAATTTCTTCCTTGAGTCCCCTGTCTCTGTCCAATCTGGAAGTTGTGCTCTATGCCCGCTCCTAAATTGCTGTCCTGAAAAAAAAAAAAAAAAGTCAGCTGGGTTATACGGTATGAATTATGCAAAGGCCAATGTATTCAATTTTAGTTTTTTGCACTAATTATGGGATAATATGAAAACTGACTGTGAGCAGCTTCTATGCATACTGAGGTTCACTGGTTTTCAGGTGCATAGTTTTGTGTAGACTGATCGAACTCTTGGTTTTCCTGCAAAATCAAAAAACAGTTGACATTCCAAATTCTGAAGACATAAATTAGATAGTCAGGTTTGCTTGCTTGTTTGATATCACCGGTATTTTTGATTACCTTAATACTCTCATGTAACGAAGGAATGCAACATACTTTCTAATGGTAGATCAGCTTCAAGAATTTTGGCAGGCTGGTATGACATATTCTGTAATTTAACAGGATTATTAGTGAAGTACAGGATAATCTTCATACTGCATTTTGGGGAAGTTATCACTGAATGCCTCCTAAATTTAATAAAACATTTTTATTTTTAGCATATATATATACACATATGTATATATACATATATATATATACACACACATATATATATGGTTCAGACAATAGGGTATTTATGGATCTAGAATCCTTTTATTCCACTAAAAGATAATTTAAACTTAATTAAAACTTTACAGGGCAGATTGTTAGAACTAGCTTATGGGTGAAAAATTAGAGATAAATGTTTAAAATATATTATCTTTTCCTTCATTTTAAATAAAAGATATAACCGAATGTCCTGAGCAGGTTGAAATTACTTTGAAATCCTTCTGTCACATATTTTGGGAGATCAGTTTTACTCCTACGAATGTTATTGAAACAAAAGATAGAAATGTTTTAGATATACGTTATATCCTGAGGTACCATTGTGACCAATGCAGCCTAGAATGGATAAATTAACAAGCAAAAAGTAAGCACATTTGTGACATTAAAACCATTTCATATTCATAAAAACTGGGTGTGTTAAGCTATGTATGTATCTGTCTAAAATAGAGAATCACTCTGTAACTAATAACACCTGTTAAATTACAACTAAAATTTTCAAGCATAATAGACATTCCATTTAACCATCTATACACTCCCTTTTTATGATAAACATGTACAGATTTTGTAATTCTTTTTTTCCTTATGTTAGTTTTTTCACATCATATTTATTAAAATATAACTTAATTTCAGTTCAATCTAATAATACCTTGGGCCATATTTCGTTTTCTCTAGTAATTCATTTTTAATTGTACAAAGGAATGCTGCATGAGAAACACAGCTGCAATAATTGTGAAGGGAAGAAGGGTACACATAGCTGTATTTGGAGGACAGAGAAATGATAGACGAGGGGTCACGTGGGACTGGGTGAATTTTCCATGTCTGAAAATATCTCTATTCTGCCCTCATGCCTTCGTAATAGTTTGTCTAGGTATAGAACTCAAGGAAAAAACAATTGTCCTTCAGGATTTTGAAGTGATTGTTTTATTTACTTATTCACTTTTGTATTTTTAAATTTGATTTTTTTTTTTGTTTTTAAATTCCAGTGCTCCTCTTGGGGACGCCCGGGTGGCTCAGCCGATTGATGTAACACTCTTGATTTCAGCTCAGGTAGTGATCTCACAGATCCCAGGTAGAGATCTCAGGGTCCTGAGATGAAGCCCCCTGTAGGGCTCCATGCTCAGCAGAGAATCTGCTTAGGACTCTCTTTCCCTCTATTCTCTCTAAAACAAATAAATAAATCTTAAAAGAAGAAGAAGAAGAAGAAAATATCTAAAGGTAATCTAATTCTGAGCTTATATGTGGTTTTTCTTTCTGTCCCTGTGCCCTCCCTCCCTTCCTTTCTGCAATAATAAGGCAGGTATTATTATCTCTGCTGTACAAATGAGGAACTCCATTTTATGGACGTTATTAAACACCATCACTGAACTAATGAAAAAGGGTATCGACCAGTCCAATGCTAATAAGATTAGAGTAAACAGAAAATCAGCAAGTTCAAGTTATTTGCCTAAGGTTATACCATGTGCTTCAATTTCCTCCTCTGTAATCGGCTAGCAAGGTTCTTACAAGAAATAAATAGTATGGTGAATGTGAGCACGTCTGCTATACTGCCTACCATTTAGTACTCACTCAGTAAATATCAGCGGATCATCTTGGCCCACCCTGAAATCCACTAGCCATTCAGCAGCGTAGCGAGGATGGGAATGAGTATCTCGAGTGCAGTGCAACATTTTCTGCCACTTCTGATAAATGACACTGTTAAGGCTCAAGAAACTATTTTTAGTGGAATTGGCCACCTGTGCAATGTGAAACTTGTCACTTATCAAACAGCAAAATGGAAAATTGTTAGAAGGTGACAGGATATTTTATAAAACCAAATGTTCCAATTTTCAACACATTTCACAAAGTGTTTTCTTCGTGTGTCTTCGTTCCCTTTTATGCGGGTCTGAATTTTTTTTCTTTCTTCCTTTTCTTTTCTTTTTTTTTTTTTTTCTGTGTCCTCTGTCACTTTTGCTCTGGCTTAGACTTGAGAGCCTCTCAGCTTCCTCTCCTGACATTCTAGTGACAACGTCATCATTGTTCCTAAGACTGTGATTAGGACTCGTGATGGTTGCATGACAAACCTTCCCGGGGAAGGACAGTCACTTGTGACAGAGCATTTGTTTCACTTCAGTGAACACAACCAAGAATGCCTTCAGCACAAAGCTGACCATTACCTGCAAGGGGTTTTTGTTTGTTTTGTTTTGGTTTGGTTTTTGTTTGTTTTTTTAATAGGAAAAAAAAAGGAAGTTTTTTTTTCCCTTAAATAATCATTAAGTTAATAATTTAAATTCAATATGTGAAAAAGTTCTGTGTACAGTTAAATCAAAGCCATTTGCTGGAGATGCATAAGTCATAAAAGCATAAAATTTAAAGACTGGGAATGACTTTAAGAAATTTCTAGTTCAGGGGCACTTGGGTGGCTCAGCTGGTTAAGGGTCTGACTCTTGATTTCTGCTCAGGTCATGATCTCAGGGTCATGGAATTGAGCCCTGGGTTGGGTTCCATGCTCAGCATGGAGTCTGCTTGAGATTCTCTCTCCCCCTCTCCCTGTGCTTCTCCCTGCGCTTGCACTCTCCTTCCCTCTGTCTCGAATGAATAAAGTCTTTAAAAAAAAAAGAAAAAAAAGAAAAAGAAAAATGTCTAGTTCAAGGCTGCAAACTCAAATGTCTATGGAAGCCAAAGAAGCAACACCAGTCAAGCCAACTGTGTGGCAATCACAGCCTCCTGGGGCTGGTGGAGATGCATGTTGATGGCATACATAACACCAATGTAGCCTTATTCCTTCCTTAATAACAGAAATCTGACTTTGTTCAGAATGGCTGTTTGCCTGGTCGAGAACCTCATCTTTGTAGAATGCCCTGAAGCACATAGTCATAGCAATGAGTATAAGAAGGAGTCTACAGAATGGGACCACTTGGAAAACTGCGGTCTTCCAGACGGGAAGCACAGCACCAGCAGGCACGTGACTTTTTTTTTTTTTTTAAAGATTTTATTTATTTATTTATTTGACAGAGTGAGAGACAGCCAGCGAGAGAGGAAGCACAAGCAGGGGGAGTGGGAGAGGAAGAAGCAGGCTCTTAGTGGAGGAGCCTGATGTGGGGCTTGAACTCAGAACGCCGGGATCACGCCCTGAGCCGAAGGCAGATGCTTAACCACTGCGCCACCCAGGCGCCCCAGGCACGTGACTTTTATCATTTGCCTGTCATTCTGTCTAGATCATGGTTGCGATGCCTGAAAATAGAGCAGCCATCCTGGCGCCATGAGAACAAAAGCCACACACTAAAGATGGCGACTCAGTCAACACATATATTTTGAGTATTTACTGTGGCAAGCACTGAAGAGAAGCAGGGCTCTACTCTAGCAGACACCTTAAATTCTAAGGGGGAGTAAGAAACACACAGGGAAGGAGAACAAAGTGAAAATAAGGTGAGAGGGTAGAAATTGGTGTAAGCCTGATGTTCCTTTAGATAAGACAGTTGACAGAACTCTCTGATGGGATGACATTTGAAACATAGACTGTTATAAGATGTAACTGGAAGAGCCAGGGGGCTGTATTACTGCCAATCCTAAGGAGGAAAAAAAAAAAAGTTCAGAGTTCTTCGTGTTTGAGAAACCCTGAACAAAATACCCTCTTATTGTTGCGTCATCTTGTACACTAGTATATTAGAGGTTCTAAGTAATCCTGAGATAAATAAATGTATGTAATTTTGCTTAATCCGTAATTCCCCAGATTCATTCGATTTAGAACCTTCTGTTGGAGCTAGGCCTATCAACCACCTCTGGAAACGTTCCAAGTCCTAGTCTTGGGAAAGGCTGGCTATAATTGCCCCAGGACGGAAACAATTAACTATTGCTGTAGCCTCTGGAGAATTAACTGAAACTGACCCATTTATTTTTTTAAGTTCTCATAAATAAACATTTTCATTCAAATACAGTGAGACTCCCAGATCACGGTGTTCTGTTATTCAGCAAGCAAAAATAAGCAAACAAAGAAGAAAAAATATGTAAGGAAAGACTAGCAATATTGCAATAAAAGTAAGAACTGTAGGGAGTTACCATTGGAAAAAAAAAATTGCAGGAATCTAACTTTTCAGGAAGAATGATGTTCTTCCTTATTTGTTACTGAATACCAATTTCCTTTTCCTACACTGCATTTCGCTATGGTCCCATGTTCAGTTTCAACATGTTTTCCCCGTGTTTGCCTCGCACTCCATTACTATGCTTTGTGTTCCATAGAGGCAGACTAAATTGGCTTCAGCTTTCAGTCCTCTATGTCCAGTACAGGACGAGGCTCATGTTAGGTACTGGGCTAATGACTAAGTTAATTCAGAATGAATATCATGTTGTGCTCGGTAGTTTCACATTTGAGCTCATTGTTTAAAGCTAGTCCAGGGAATATTCCCATGTGCACTTTGCATGTATCTCCTTACCTTATTTGTCAATATTGAGTTTCCTTCTCCTGCCATGAAAGCAACTTTTGAATTTCCACACAATCTGAGGATACCACATCCATCCAATGAAAGATAAATTTTAACACATCAGTTGTCCTCTGAGCAGTACAACAAGATGGAGAAGAAAAGTCCATTGTTTAGGAAGCCTTCACCAGCTAATCCATCCAACGTTCATCTCTGATTGTATTTTAGAACTCAGGGAAGATTTTCAAAGTAACAATAACTGGATTTTTCTCTAAAGCAATTAATTCACCTTTTTTTCTTTTTGAATCAGCTATAGGCCTTTTTTTTTTCTCAACTTCCCAAATAATTCTAATGTCACAAGTATTGAGCACCATTGTGTGTTGATCAAAGTGATTGAAAGCTTTAGGGACCTTCTGATGCAAGCAATGAAATGAAGAGGGGCTACTTGTGGGCAGACCATTCAAACTGATGTACAAATACACCAGGCAGGAAGATGTGTTAACTGGGCCTCAATATGTTCACATCAAAGGATAACACCATCTTTATTCAAGAGAGCTTGCAGAACCAGTCAGCTGATACAGATTCTGGAAATATCTTAATCTTTTCTGAAAAAAAAAAATTGTCCCAGGAGCCTCATGAATCTAAAATAGCAATGGTACCACTTACTTATTATGTTACAGACATGATTTGAAGGAGGTGGGCATGATAGTTCATCGCAATGCTGCCTCAAAAGTCATCTAAAACCCTTTATACCCTACAGACAAGAAAAAAGGAAAATCCTTTAGAAGTGTGAAAGCTTTTGTTTCTTTTGTCAGGACTTGCACCCACAGATGCACACACATATATATTCTTTCAAACGGTGGTATATCTGAGAGCTGGAGATGCCTCCGCAGAACCCTAGGTAGCCCTTGATTAACGTTTGGAGCAGAGATCGTGGATTAGAAATATCTTCCCCCCATTTTTTAATGACACGTATAATTTCATTGAGATCAGTCACTTTGTATATTTGTTTTCATATTCTAATTCTTTTTTTCTTTTATTCCCTCTGGGAGATAGGATATCACTGATGGGTAACTGGTGACGCCCAGAAAGGAAGCTCAAGCAGTGCGATGTGGTTGAGGCAAAAGATGAAGAAAATAACCTTAATGTGGTTTAAAAGATAATAGAGATGATCATCCTGGAAAGCCTTCAGGAAGCCAGGGATCAGTCACTCTTATTCTTTACAAAAATAATGTAAATAGAAAAAACGTGTTCTATTTCTCTTATATATCTATTTATTAATTATCTATAATTTTCCCTTATATATTACTTAATTGTTGATGTGTAAAACCCTCTTTTACCAAACAGTCCCTATGTGAGAAAGAATAATGAACATCTGCCATGTGCCTTATTTCAGTTTGGAAGTGGAGTGTTGGATTTTGCTGACTCTAAACCACGAGCTCCTATCCAGAGCCAGTTTGCACAACCAGTAGCTTGGCTGACCATCCTCTGCCTCATCCACTCTCCCCTACCCAACATCACAGTCACTTTTTACCCCTTGCTTAACCACAATTCAGTGATGCAAGCAAGAGAGGTTTCTTCTTATCTCCTAAAGAATGTTTCACGCAAAATATCCCCTAACGGCACTCTCTTTGATTTCTACATACCTCAGTCAACCTTTAAATGTCTATTGAACACATAAGAACTTCATTAGCCTTAAATAATTATATTTCATATATGATATACTCAAGTAGACTGTACATACTTCAATGGTAGCAAGCATATCTTAAATAATGACCATCCATCACTAATAGAGCATGGCAGAATGTTAGCACCACTGTAGGAAATCAATAGCTACACCTTAATAGTTTGCCTGCTATCAAATTATACGTAATGACTTTTTTCTATTTTATTTTGAAACAATTAAAAGAATCTCACACTCACAGAAAAGCTGTGGGTACCATAGAAATAACTTTTCTTAACTTTTGCTTTTTGAAAGTAAGTTGCCACCAAGTTATTCAACCCAATCATCCCTAAATATTGACTGCCATATTCTACAAATAAGAACATTCTTCCTCATAACCACAACACTACCTCCAAAAACCAGGAAATTAGAACATGTGTACCATTACCATGTAATTTTTCAGACTCCCATTCAGGTTTCCCAATTAAACTAATAAAGACAAACAGAAAACATATAGAAAAACAAACCAACAACACGTAGCTCAGAATCACACATTCCACTTAATTGACATATCTTTCCAATCTCCTTCAGTTTGGAATTATTTCTCAGTCTTCTCTGACTTTTGTAACCTTGACATTTTTGATGTTTTCTCATGATTAGATTCATGATATCCATTCTGTCAGTAATATTACAGAAATGATGCTGGCTTCTTCACATTAGATCATATCAATAATTTAGATCCGTCCCATTACTGTTAATATTGGCTTTGATCACATGAGTAAAGTAGTACCTTTCGGGTTTCTCTTTGGTGTAAGAACCTGTTCGAATGGACATAAAATCGTATTGAAAAAAAAAACTGGGCAATTAAAATTTCTCTAAGCAGATATGTGTATATTCACATAGAGTACTTTAGGTAGTACCTTAACTAAGAATTATACCAATGGTGGTAACAATGATAGCAGTAGGGATACAGGGGGCAGGAGGAATTGGAGTGTGTATGGAATAAAAGTCCTCTAGGTCCACTCTGATATGCCTTTCAAAATGCTGACTGCTTATGTTTGAAATACAGCAGGTCTATGTGCCCCTGAGGTGGGTCCTCTGGGCCTCCGTAGAAGTGGCTTTCTCTCATCCAACGTCAGCGTTACTGTTCTGTCTGCTGTAGCAAGAAGAGGGAAGAAAGGAAGATATTTCAGAGTTTAACTCATGTGTGTATATTATTATGTTTAAAATTAATGTTGATTAATCTATCAAATTATATTAAATATATACTATTGAGATATATATTACAGTGTATATTAATATATATCAAATTATATTGATTCATATCAAATAATGATCACATTTCATAATAGAAGGAAACATACTAATAAAATTATATTCCTTCCTGTAATTAATATTATAATAAATCTAAATGGATTAAAATCTTACATATGAAAATGAAACCACCTGTTTACAAGAGAAGTATAAATGAATGTAAGAATGAGGAAGTTCCCAGGAAGTATGACAGGCACAAGGAAAAGATCAATAAATCTGGCTACATAAAAATTAAAATTTCTCTGCGATGAAACGCATTATAAGTAGTCAAAGGACAATATAGGAAAATGTTTGCCATGTGTTTGAAAAACAAAAGTCTAGCAACCTTACTATGTAGATATATTTTCAGAAACCAGTTTGTAGAAACAAACAAACAAAAAACCTCAAATTGGAAAGAAAAATTGTCTAAAAATATAGACATACAATCCACACAGGAAAACATAAATAGTTCATAAACACAAGGCAATATTTCAAACTCACTGTATTAAATACAAAGTTTAAAGAATAAAATACTAATCTTAGCCCTTACATTGTCAGCAATGAATAAAGAAGATTATCCTAGAATGAGTAAAGTTGTATATTTTCTAATTTGTCTCTAAACATGTATTACTTAAATATACATATTACTTTAAAAAGATTTTAAAATTATAGAACATACAATTGGTTATGAAATGTATGGGTTTTATAGGAAATAGAAATAAAAAATTAACACTTTTGACATTAAAAGGTGGTGTTTGCTTGAATCTATGTAACCTGTCCATCCATATCAGGAAAAATAGCTGGTTGAACACCATAGCAAGAATGGTACATTTTCCAGTGAATATCAGTTATGTATGTAGCTACAAGACAGTGGCTGTGAAGTGATTAACAATCATGCCTAGGAAATGATGCTTCTGCTTAACATGTACTCAGGGAGTATCATAGTGGTACAAAATTGAATTAAATTCCCCTATTTCTTTATATTTATTTCAGTGCCAGAATCTTCTGATGACCATGGCTTTTTGATGCATTTTAAGATTCCCTTCAACATTCATCTTTTCAGAAGATGTTTGCCTATAATTGATATTTACTTTTCCAGATCAACCTTAGCATCATTTGACCATGTTCTTGAAAAAAAGATTTTTATCAGAATTGAATTAAATTTATATGTTAATTCAAAGAAAATCGACATCTTCAGAAAAAAAACTGTCCACATCTCAGATCTTATTTTTGTACAATTCAAAAAATTTTTGTACAATTTTATTCATAAAGATATCACATATTTCTTGCTATTCTTAGACACTTTGGTTTTGTTTCTATTACATTTTAACTGATTATTGTAAAAATGGAATAAAAAGAGTTTTGCAAATTAATTTTTAAATGGCTTTGAGCTAACACCCTTCCTTTCATCCAACTGGTTATCTTGGAGTATAGATAGACAATCAAAAAATCAAATATTGACAATTTTGCCTTCTTTTTCTCACTATTACACTCTTTTTTTGTTTGTTTTCTTCTAATGAATAGGCAGGCTCTCAAAGGATAATGCTAGAAAGTGATGATAATAGTGGCGTTTATGTCTTGTTCTTTATTTNCTTTTTTTCTTTTTGAATCAGCTATAGGCCTTTTTTTTTTCTCAACTTCCCAAATAATTCTAATATGTCACAAGTATTGAGCACCATTGTGTGTTGATCAAAGTGATTGAAAGCTTTAGGGACCTTCTGATGCAAGCAATGAAATGAAGAGGGGCTACTTGTGGGCAGACCATTCAAACTGATGTACAAATACACCAGGCAGGAAGATGTGTTAACTGGGCCTCAATATGTTCACATCAAAGGATAACACCATCTTTATTCAAGAGAGCTTGCAGAACCAGTCAGCTGATACAGATTCTGGAAATATCTTAATCTTTTCTGAAAAAAAAAAATTGTCCCAGCAGCCTCATGAATCTAAAATAGCAATGGTACCACTTACTTATTATGTTACAGACATGATTTGAAGGAGGTGGGCATGATAGTTCATCGCAATGCTGCCTCAAAAGTCATCTAAAACCCTTTATACCCTACAGACAAGAAAAAAGGAAAATCCTTTAGAAGTGTGAAAGCTTTTGTTTCTTTTGTCAGGACTTGCACCCACAGATGCACACACATATATATTCTTTCAAACGGTGGTATATCTGAGAGCTGGAGATGCCTCCGCAGAACCCTAGGTAGCCCTTGATTAACGTTTGGAGCAGAGATCGTGGATTAGAAATATCTTCCCCCCATTTTTTAATGACACGTATAATTTCATTGAGATCAGCCACTTTGTATATTTGTTTTCATATTCTAATTCTTTTTTTCTTTTATTCCCTCTGGGAGATAGGATATCACTGATGGGTAACTGGTGACGCCCAGAAAGGAAGCTCAAGCAGTGCGATGTGGTTGAGGCAAAAGATGAAGAAAATAACCTTAATGTGGTTTAAAAGATAATAGAGATGATCATCCTGGAAAGCCTTCAGGAAGCCAGGGATCAGTCACTCTTATTCTTTACAAAAATAATGTAAATAGAAAAAACGTGTTCTATTTCTCTTATATATCTATTTATTAATTATCTATAATTTTCCCTTATATATTACTTAATTGTTGATGTGTAAAATCCTCTTTTACCAAACAGTCCCTATGTGAGAAAGAATAATGAACATCTGCCATGTGCCTTATTTCAGTTTGGAAGTGGAGTGTTGGATTTTGCTGACTCTAAACCACGAGCTCCTATCCAGAGCCAGTTTGCACAACCAGTAGCTTGGCTGACCATCCTCTGCCTCATCCACTCTCCCCTACCCAACATCACAGTCACTTTTTACCCCTTGCTTAACCACAATTCAGTGATGCAAGCAAGAGAGGTTTCTTCTTATCTCCTAAAGAATGTTTCACGCAAAATATCCCCTAACGGCGCTCTCTTTTATTTCTACATACACCAGTCAACCTTTAAATGTCTATTGAACACATAAGAACTTCATTAGCCTTAAATAATTATATTTCATACATGATATACTCAAGTAGACTGTACATACTTCAATGGTAGCAAGCATATCTTAAATAATGACCATCCATCACTAATAGAGCATGGCAGAATGTTAGCACCACTGTAGGAAATCAATAGCTACACCTTAATAGTTTGCCTGCTATCAAATTATACGTAATGACTTTTTTCTATTTTATTTTGAAACAATTAAAAGAATCTCACACTCACAGAAAAGCTGTGGGTACCATAGAAATAACTTTTCTTAACTTTTGCTTTTTGAAAGTAAGTTGCCACCAAGTTATTCAACCCAATCATCCCTAAATATTGACTGCCATATTCTACAAATAAGAACATTCTTCCTCATAACCACAACACTACCTCCAAAAACCAGGAAATTAGAACATGTGTACCATTACCATGTAATTTTTCAGACTCCCATTCAGGTTTCCCAATTAAACTAATAAAGACAAACAGAAAACATATAGAAAAACAAACCAACAACACGTAGCTCAGAATCACACATTCCACTTAATTGACATATCTTTCCAATCTCCTTCAGTTTGGAATTATTTCTCAGTCTTCTCTGACTTTTGTAACCTTGACATTTTTGATGTTTTCTCATGATTAGATTCATGATATCCATTCTGTCAGTAATATTACAGAAATGATGCTGGCTTCTTCACATTAGATCATATCAATAATTTAGATCCGTCCCATTACTGTTAATATTGGCTTTGATCACATGAGTAAAGTAGTACCTTTCGGGTTTCTCTTTGGTGTAAGAACCTGTTCGAATGGACATAAAATCGTATTGAAAAAAAAAACTGGGCAATTAAAATTTCTCTAAGCAGATATGTGTATATTCACATAGAGTACTTTAGGTAGTACCTTAACTAAGAATTATACCAATGGTGGTAACAATGATAGCAGTAGGGATACAGGGGGCAGGAGGAATTGGAGTGTGTATGGAATAAAAGTCCTCTAGGTCCACTCTGATATGCCTTTCAAAATGCTGACTGCTTATGTTTGAAATACAGCAGGTCTATGTGCCCCTGAGGTGGGTCCTCTGGGCCTCCGTAGAAGTGGCTTTCTCTCATCCAACGTCAGCGTTACTGTTCTGTCTGCTGTAGCAAGAAGAGGGAAGAAAGGAAGATATTTCAGAGTTTAACTCATGTGTGTATATTANTATGTTTAAAATTAATGTTGATTAATCTATCAAATTATATTAAATATATACTATTGAGATATATATTACAGTGTATATTAATATATATCAAATTATATTGATTCATATCAAATAATGATCACATTTCATAATAGAAGGAAACATACTAATAAAATTATATTCCTTCCTGTAATTAATATTATAATAAATCTAAATGGATTAAAATCTTACATATGAAAATGAAACCACCTGTTTACAAGAGAAGTATAAATGAATGTAAGAATGAGGAAGTTCCCAGGAAGTATGACAGGCACAAGGAAAAGATCAATAAATCTGGCTACATAAAAATTAAAATTTCTCTGCGATGAAATGCATTATAAGTAGTCAAAGGACAATATAGGAAAATGTTTGCCATGTGTTTGAAAAACAAAAGTCTAGCAACCTTACTATGTAGATATATTTTCAGAAACCAGTTTGTAGAAACAAACAAACAAAAAACCTCAAATTGGAAAGAAAAATTGTCTAAAAATATAGATATACAATCCACACAGGAAAACATAAATAGTTCATAAACACAAGGCAATATTTCAAACTCACTGTATTAAATACAAAGTTTAAAGAATAAAATACTAATCTTAGCCCTTACATTGTCAGCGATGAATAAAGAAGATTATCCTAGAATGAGTAAAGTTGTATATTTTCTAATTTGTCTCTAAACATGTATTACTTAAATATAAATATTACTTTAAAAAGATTTTAAAATTATAGAACATATAATTGGTTATGAAATGTATGGGTTTTATAGGAAATAGAAATAAAAAATTAACACTTCTGACATTAAAAANAAAAGATTTTAAAATTATAGAACATACAATTGGTTATGAAATGTATGGGTTTTATAGGAAATAGAAATAAAAAATTAACACTTTTGACATTAAAAGGTGGTGTTTGCTTGAATCTATGTAACCTGTCCATCCATATCAGGAAAAATAGCTGGTTGAACACCATAGCAAGAATGGTACATTTTCCAGTGAATATCAGTTATGTATGTAGCTACAAGACAGTGGCTGTGAAGTGATTAACAATCATGCCTAGGAAATGATGCTTCTGCTTAACATGTACTCAGGGAGTATCATAGTGGTACAAAATTGAATTAAATTCCCCTATTTCTTTATATTTATTTCAGTGCCAGAATCTTCTGATGACCATGGCTTTTTGATGCATTTTAAGATTCCCTTCAACATTCATCTTTTCAGAAGATGTTTGCCTATAATTGATATTTACTTTTCCAGATCAACCTTAGCATCATTTGACCATGTTCTTGAAAAAAAGATTTTTATCAGAATTGAATTAAATTTATATGTTAATTCAAAGAAAATCGACATCTTCAGAAAAAAAACTGTCCACATCTCAGATCTTATTTTTGTACAATTCAAAAAATTTTTGTACAATTTTATTCATAAAGATATCACATATTTCTTGCTATTCTTAGACACTTTGGTTTTGTTTCTATTACATTTTAACTGATTATTGTAAAAATGGAATAAAAAGAGTTTTGCAAATTAATTTTTAAATGGCTTTGAGCTAACACCCTTCCTTTCAACCAACTGGTTATCTTGGAGTATAGATAGACAATCAAAAAATCAAATATTGACAATTTTGCCTTCTTTTTCTCACTATTACACTCTTTTTTTGTTTGTTTTCTTCTAATGAATAGGCAGGCTCTCAAAGGATAATGCTAGAAAGTGATGATAATAGTGGCGTTTATGTCTTGTTCTTTATTTTAATGAGAATTCACCCACTGTGATGCTAGTCACTGGTCTAGTTATATTATTCTTATCCTGTGAAGAAAATATACACGACCATTTCAAAAGCTTTTTCAACAAGAACATTATGAAATTTTATCGGATGTCTTTAATATCTATTGAGTAAGTTGCATGCCTTTCTTTAACCTATTAATATGATGAGCTATGTAAGTAGATACGCAGATTTCCTAATATTAAAACCCTTTTTGCATTCTTGAATGAATTTTACATAATCATGTTTTATGCTTTTTAATGTAATACTGTATTATAGCTGCTATATACGTGGATCACAGAATATACGTTCTTTGCATTGTCTCATTTCTTTAGCACTGTTTCAATGCCCGGGACATTGCACAAATTCTTACATGGTTATTTCATGATATTGGTAATGAAACTATTGAGACACAGAAAATTTACCCCGGTGAGGCCCTAAATTAGCAGTAACATCTTGTTCTATCAGCAAGTTCCTATAAGTCTTGGTTCGTTCTTTTACTCTTTGTCCATACATTTCAGACAGAGTCTCCACAATCCAAATTAATGATCTATTAAGGATAATGAGAGAACTCCTGGATTGAGATGTACTATTCAGTTTAAACTGATATGTTCCTTCCAAATTATTCTGGTAGCTGCCAGCAATAAATTTAAAGAACACATTAGTGCCAGTACTCAATATTGGCATAGAAAAACATTTTTATAAACTACTCTGAATGATGAAGAAAAGAAAATTGGCTAACAACCAAGGCATTGTGTTCCAGAGCCAGGAATGTGATTCTGTAATATTTCCATTGTGGTTTTCACTCCTGAGTAATTTGTATAATTTGGAAAGCAGGCCATAAAACTCTGTGTGGGGATAGGTTATCCAAGGTAACTTCTCTGTCAAAGGAGAAACAATATTAGTAATCTTAGACTCATAAGAGATTATGTGTTACCAGTCATTAAAGCTAATGAAGAAAACAGAAGATTTTTTCACATTTATGTACATGTGAATTACATATATGTGTATACGTATATATGTGTGCATATTACATATATATGTATAATAATAGGATATATTACTCAGTGGGTACAAAGACAAGTTATATACTTATGCTTAAAATATCCAACTGTTAATGAGGTATAAGTGAAGAAAAAAGAGTTGTTCTTTAGAGTAAGAATTGAGAACAACTCAGCCTCATCCAAAAGCTTGTTTTAATAGAAGCATTAACAATTTATATTCTGATACTGCTGTGGAAAAGCCATACCTGCAAAAGAGAGAATAAGCAGAGTTTTAATGAAAGATGAGGTTTGAAATAAAGAAATTCACAACTGTATCAATCCAGGACTGTCATTTGTCACCCTAGCTTCTCAGGACCCAACAGCTTGTTATTGGATGCTAGGTGTTATTTAAATATAAGCATGTGTCTTAGCTGCAGTCTGAAGGTTGAGGTGAGGTTAAAATGTGGGTTGAAAACTGTAAACAAGTTGGGTGAAAATAAATGAAGGCTTCTCTCAAAGCTGTTTTGAGCAAAATTGTAAAGCAGGCAGGTTTGTGTGTGGTCAGTGTTTCTCTCCTCCTTCTGCGCCCTCTCACCCGTTCACTGGGGGTGAAATTGCGGTACTTAAATTCACCCCCAAAGTGCTTATTGCTTTATCAAAGCCTTCTTCCAGATTCTTCATTTGGAAGGTGAATGGGATTCCACGTTAATGAAGTTACATCCTACGCAAGCAAACCTGGGCCAAGCAACAGTTGAAGGTGGAATTAATCATGTTCACTCTCTGCAGCAACTCTAGTGCTACCTCTGCAAAGTAAATGCATCGCTTTCTTACAAAACAACAACAATAAATGATGCTCTTACATTTTAATAGAATTTAAGACTATAAATTAGAAAGTTGTAACTCAAGGGGCTCTTGGGTGGCTCAATCGGTTAAGTGACCAACTCTTGGTTTTGGTTCAGGTCATGATCTCAGGGTCATGAGATGGAGCCCCACATCAGGCTTCATGCTGGGCATGGAAACTGTTTAAAATATTCTTTCTCCCTCTCCCTCTTCCCCTCTGTCCAGTCTCTCTCACTCTGTGTCTCTCTCTGTCTCTCGCTCGCTTAAAAAAATTGTAACTGAAGTGGAGGAAATAGACAGTTAACCCAGCATGTAGACTTGGCTCTCAATAGGGAGTGGTGGAGAGTGTTTGGGGAAGGGATTCAGGAATCAGATTCTTCTAGAATCCTTCAAACTCTGTTACATGTCGATGACTTCACCAACCCATTTTCCAAAAAGTTGGATCTACAGGTTTGTTTATTTTCTTTCGTTTTCACAAGTGTGATAAAGATACAGGTCTCTCAAGAACAGTACAACAACCATAACTCAAGCTACACCTTCAAAATTGATAGGACTTTTCTCCATCTTGTGGGCAGAAGCACTGTGCAAGCGGCTAACACTTCAACTATTCTGGACACAAATGACCATTCAGGACTAGAATGAGAAGCCCAATACATTTTTGTTGCTTTATTTCACAGGGAAAGAGAAGCAAATATTCATATCAGTTCTTTTTTGTATTTTCATGAAGGAACAATTACATTTTTCTACCATCTTGACAATTTTACCACTCTGGGGAAAACTGAAAGACACAACAAAAGGTGATGCCTTGAAATTACAGAATCAAGAGGTTCCAGCTCAAAAAGGAATGGTACTCAACCTCTTCCCTCCCATAAAAGTGGAAGCAAATTTTCCTATGACTAGAGAGTATCATAAACTATTAAATACAAAATGTGGAATGGGGAAGTGAGCTGTTGTAAAGAGATAGTGGACTCAAAGTGGTATGGAGGGGAGGGCATGCTAGGAGGTGTAGGCTACGTAAATAGGGACTGTGAAAACAGTTCAGAGAGGCTCCTTAAAACCAACTTTAGGAAAAGTTGGCCAGCCATCCAACTGAATTATTAGGTGAAAGAATCAAGATGACACTGAAAATGAAAATATTATAAAGTTTAGAAAATCAAATTAAGGGCGCCTGGGTGGCTCAGATCAGTGTCTGCCTTCGGCCCAGGTCAGGATCCCAGGGTCCTGTGATCAAGTCCCGCATTGGGGTCCCTGCTCCTTGGGGAGCCTGCTTCTCCTTCTGCCTCTGCTCTTCTCTCTCTGTCTCTCATGAATGAATAAATAGTATCTTTAAAAAAAAAAAGAAAATCAAGTTAAGAATTCCAACTATTTCCAAATACACTTATTACCCAAATAATGAATTATACATATGCTGATATTTGGGGTTATACCACAAATAAATTTGATGTTTCATCTCAAATCACAGCACATTTGTCTCCGTTCTCAGTCTATCTTCCAACTCCACTTTCTATTTTCATCTTTCTTCAAACATCCTGATATTTGTCTGCCTTGTCATTCCAAGTGAATGTATGCTGCAATCCATCTCTGATTGGCTCAAGGAGAACAAGAAGGAAGGAAGTCAATCCAGTTTGGCATATCTGACTAGAATGTCATTTCTATGGCATTCTTCATTCAAGAGCTTTTAGGAAGAAGCACAATCCTCAGCGAAATGCCAAATGGTTGATCTCTGTCTGTGGAATTCTTCAGGAATAAGATTTGGAAATTCAAGAATACAGCCACACCGCTAGTGTTCCCCTGAGACCATAAGGAAAAAGCAATTTCATTTTGAGGTAAGAGAAACCAAAAATAAACTTCCTACATTCCTATTACTAAGTGTTAATTATTATGTTTGGGGGATATGATTGTTATCACAATAGTGAACTTGCAAGTGGAGAGTGTGAGAAGAAGCAGGAGCTGTTCTAAATAAGTAGGCAGAGGATGTTTATGTGGGCTATTCTAGCCGAAGACAAATAGAAGTTTCTCAAAATGTTAAATATGTGCTCAAAACCATAAGAAAGCTGAGAAAGTATTTTCAAACGGAGATTGTGGGGGAGAAGAGTGCTGGACAGAATGGGAGAAAAGAGTTCATTTTTTTTTTTTCATTTTTCATTTGTTTATCTCATGCCCTTTTGGGTTACATTTGAGATTTTCCCCCTATAAGGCATGTGCAAGGGAAATTTTCCTCAAACAATCTGTATGCTTTGAATATGATATTCTTAGAACTAAGTAGGTTCTTAGTGCTGTGTGGGAAGCTGTGCTTCAGAATGCAAGGACACTGAAAGGGTTCATCCCTTTGAGATAGAATTTATGATTCATCAAGAGACAGGGTCCACTTTCCTCTCCATTTTCTCCTCCATGTTCTGAAATCAAATAAGGATTGCAGTAAGACTTTTTTTCTTTCCTTCATTCAAATGTCAGCTGACAGCATCAAAGAAAGTAATTTCTGTATTTTGCCATCCAGCATAGTTAATCCAGTGGGTTTGGAAGACAGACAGACTTGGAGGATCCAACTTCCATTTATCAGCTATGTGACTTTGGACAAAGAACTTTACACCTCAGTGCCAGAGCATCTCATCTATAGAATGAGAAAAGTGACGATGCTTGTCTCCTGGAGCATTAGGTAAAATGACTTGTAGACAAGTGCTTGACACTGAATTGGCACACTCTAAGCAATCAATACGTGTGAGTTACCATTACTATTGTTATTATGATTATAATTATGGAATATATATGTGATTTTGATTATTAGGGTGAGAAATGAACAATTATTTTCCCACATCCCAATCCCCTATTATATTATAGCTCATCTTTTTTTTTCAAGGAATTCAGAATATTGCATCAATAGAAATTTCTTAATTCTAAGTAGTTTTTATTTAATTCTGAAAAATGAACTTATTTTTGGTGCAGAGAAATATAAGGTTCACCTTATAAGCACATATTTTTATTGTTATGGTTTTTCAGGGTTTAATAAAAATCTTCCCGGTGTTATAAATCTCACCTTGGAGTTTCAAGTTCCAATTTGCAAAAACTGATCAAAAAGCAATTATCATAAAAAGCCAGCCAACAATATGAACTAACATTAATCATCCTTTACTCAGTTATAAGTGGGTGATAGATGATTTAATCTAAAAAAGTCTTATATTTCTTTTTATCATTCTGTTATAAGACAGAGCAGTGACAACAAATTTAGAGTGTCAGCTCTGTATAACCATTACCTTTAAAAAAATTAATAATTGTTAAAGATCTAAAGCCTGTTCAGGACATCGATAAATGTATGCAGACATTTGTACATATATATTTTATATTATATATTAAATATTTTATATATTTTTCTAATATATGAAATAATTTAAAGAGAATATATTTCTTTATGCTTCCTTTACAGTAACAGCTATGGCTCAGTTATTTTTAATATACCATCTCTGGATTGCTATAATCTTTCCAAATTTTTTATCTCCAGGCTTTTCATTCAGAGCTTCAAAACATCTGAGATGTGAATCTCAAATTTTTTTTTCTTGTCTAGGACATTGAAGAAACACACTAAATGTTCATTAAAGGAATAAGTAAGTGAGGGGCGCCTGGGTGGCACAGCGGTTAAGCGTCTGCCTTCGGCTCAGGGCGTGATCCCAGCGTTATGGGATCGAGCCCCACATCAGGCTCCTCTGCTATGAGCCTGCTTCTTCCTCTCCCACTCCCCCTGCTTGTGTTCCCTCTCTCGCTGACTGTCTATCTCTGTCGAATAAATAAAAAATAAAAAAATAAAAAAAAAAAGGAATAAGTAAGTGACTGAGTGATGAGCAAATGAATGAATGAATACTCTCTTCAAGGGCTCAAAGTATGTTTAAGTCTCAAAATTGTTGATTTCCTGCCTCTCACCTGCAATGACACCAGAGACATAAAGAAATTTCCATGTTCAAGAAGAAACAAATGAAGTAATTTTTGAATTTTTTACTTAGTTTTTATTTTTTACAATCTACTTAGTTCAGCAATGCCCATGTTCATCAGAAGGTAGCCATTCTCTGAGACCACATTTGTGGTCTGTCCTAGCACCCCCACCTCTTGCTCTCCCTCAGGCTGGGCTGTTACTTTGCTTTGCTTCATCTCCCTCAAGGGGGTGTTATCTGGTTCAGCCCTCTGCTTTACCATTTTGCAACAACCAGTGTTCTCATTCCCAAATCCATCTTGAATGACTCAAAAAAGTCTACGTATGCAAACCCAAAGTGGCACATCTGAGAGTTATGTGACTTCATTATTAAGAAGTATGTAGATGTTAATTCAATTTAACACAACATGATGGCAGCATGTATGGGGGTGCAGGATGGATTAAAAGTCAACATTTTTCAGTATACTGTTCATCATTTTTTCAAAGATGTGTTTATTTATTTGAGAGAGAGAGAGCGGGAAGGTAGGGTGCAGGGGCCATGGAAGAGAAAGCCTTAAGCACACTCTGAGCTGAGTGTGGAGCCTGGCTTGGGGCTCAGTCTCATGGCCCTGAGATCATGACCTGAGCCGAAACCAAGAGTTGGACAACTAATTGACTGCACCACCTGGGCAACCACTACTTTTCATCATTTAAATATTGTATGTTCAATTTTCTCCACTTGAATATAGATTCCATCCCTTAGCTAGTTGCTATTGTTATCTACATTTTATTTTCTTGTTTAAATAAAGGGTGGGATCCTAAGACTGACACTCCTTTTCATAATAGTTGAAAGAGCTAGGTCTTAGTACTTCATCCTTGGTGCCTTCTAGAATTCCCTGATGCAAAGAGAAAAAAAAAGCCAAATGGAACATGAAGTCCATTTTATTGATAGTTACTGGACACTCAATATGTCTCCTCATGCAGGACTTCTCGGGCAAGCACTGCTATATCAAGAGACTCAGGCTGAATTTCAAAGCATTGTTTCATTCACCCTTTATATAAATCCAGAATAACTGGCCTGTGGGCGAGGTTCTTTTTTTTTTTTTCTAAGATTTTATTTATTTATTTGACAGAAAGAGAAATCAAGAAAGGGACCACAACCAAGGGGAGTGTGAGAGGGAGAAGCAGGCTTCCCGCCGAGCAGGGAGCCCGATGTGGGGGTTGGGATCATGACCAGAGCTGAAGGCAGATGCTTAACGGCTGAGCCACCCAGGTGCTCCTGTGGGTGAGGTTCTTAATCCATTTACACAGCTAGTCACTGACCCATGCTTAGCCCCTATGGCAGAGAGGGAAAGAGGCAAGGGCACCTCTACTTTGATGCTGGAAGCAAGGAGAAACTTGCCTGGCAGATCTCTTGATACTCACAGCATGGTAATTCTTCCAAAAACCTGGGGATTGGTCAATAAATGTTTCTCCATGGGCAAAATGGCCACATGGGATGGAATTATCCTTCCCACTCGACTCACAATTACTGAGTCCGTGCTAAGTGCCAATGCCAAGCTCTTGCCTAATCAATTTACTTGCATTTTTTTCATTTAATCTTCATAAAAACCCTTAGAGATAAATACTCTGTTATGACCTTTTAACAGGTACAGAAGTTGGGGCTCAGGGGGTTAAACAATTTGACTAAGATCACATGTTCATAACAATCAGAATTAGAATTTTCATCCAAGTCTGGATGGCTACGTCTGCTATTTCTTTTTTTTTTTTCTTTTTTTTTTCTTTGAAGATTTTTATTTATTCATTTGACAGAGAGAGAGACAGCTGGCGAGAGAGGGAACACAAGCAGGGGGAGTGGGAGAGGAAGAAGCAGGCTCCCAGTGGAAGAGCCCAATGTGGGGCTCGATCCCAGAACTCCAGGATCACGCCCTGAGCCGAAAGCAGACGCATAACGACTGAGCCACCCAGGCGCCCCACGTCTGCTATTTCTAAACATTATGATGCATGCTCTGTTTGGCCAATGGTTGTCAAGATACTGTGTTTCATGTAAATTCATTTTGAAAATTTCTACTGTGTCCACACTAGCAAATCCGTTACTTTATTTCATCATTTGACGCATACATTTATTGGGAGATTTTTGATTACAGCTTCAATTTCCTTGCTGGTTATGGGTCTGTTCAGGTTTTCGATTTCTTCTTGGTTCAGTTTTGGTAGTTTATACCTCTCTAGGAATGCATCCATTTCTTCCAGATTGTCTAATTTGTTGGCATATCGTTGCTAATGATATGTTCTTATACTTGTTTGTATTTCTTTGGTGTTGGTTGTGAGCTCTCCTCTTTCATTCATGATTTTGTTTATTTGGGACCTTTATCTTTTCTTTTTGATAAGTCTGGCCAGGGGTTTATCTATCTTATTAATTCTTTCAAAGAACCAGCTCCTAGTTTCATTGATCTGTTCTACTGTTGTTTTGGTTTCTGTTTCATTGATTTCTGCTCTAATCTTTATTATTTCTCTTCTCTTGCTGGATTTAGGCTCCATTTGCTGTTCTTTCTCCAGCTCCTTTAGGTGTAAGGTTAGGTTGTGTATTTGAGACCTTTCTTGTTTCTTGAGAAAGGCTTGTCATGCTATATATTTCCCTCTTAGGACCACCTTTGCTGCATCCCAAAGATTTTGAACAGTTGTGTTTTCATTTTCATTTGTTTCCATGAATTTTTTAAATTCTTCTTTAATATCCTGGCTGACCCATTCATTTTTTCAGTACGATGCTCTTTAGCCTCCATGTATTTGAGTTCTTTCCAACTTTCCTCTTGTGACTGAGTTCCAGTTTCAAAGCATTGTGGTTCAAAAATATGCAGGGAATGATCCCAGTCTTTTGGTACTAGTTGAGACCTGATTTGTGACCCAGGTTGTGATCTATTCTGGAGAATGTTTCATGTGCATTCAAGAAGAATATGTATCCTGTTGCTTTGGGATGGAATGTTCTGAATATTTCTGTGAAGCCCATCTGGTCCAGTGTGTCATTTAAAGCCCTTATTTCCTTGCTGATCTTTTGCTTAGATGATCAGTCCATTGCCACGAGGGGCCTATTAAAGTACCCTACTATTATTGTATTATTGTCAATGTGTTTCTTTGATTTTGTTATTAATTGGCTTAAATAATTGGCTGCCCCCATGTTAGGGGCACAAATATTTACAATTGTTAGATCTGTTTGTTGGATAGATCCTTTAAGTATGACACAGTGCCCTTCCTCATCTCTTATTACAGTCCTTGGCTCAAAATCTAATTTGTCTTATATAAGGATTGCACCCCAGCTTTCTTTTGATGTCCATTAGCATGATAAATTGTTTTCCACACCCTCACTTTAAATCTGGACATGTCTTTGGGTCTAAAATGAGTCTCTTGCAGACAGCATATTGATGGGTCTTGCTTTTTTTATCTAATCTGATACCCTGTGTCTTTTGATTGGGGCATTTAATTTAGCCCATTAAATACATTTATTAAGGGTCTCTTATTTACCAATTATCACGTGAGGCCCTGGAGAGCCAAGATAGGAAAAGGGAGGGAAAAAAAACTTGTTCCCTTGGAAGCAGTCTGAGGAGAGGACAGAAAAATCAATAAAATAAAATAATAGCATCCAATAATTGTTTTCCCCATATTGGGAAAATACAGCTTTCTTCTGGATGCTTGGCAATAGTAGCCTTTGTATTAACCCACAATGCTTGGATTTCATCATTCTTAAATTTCTTAGAATATTGTTTCTTTGAACACTTGAATAACTTTGCCAGGTACTGCGATGAGATGAAGATTATCTCTTCTTTATAAAAAACAAAAGTTAGTTGACAAAAGAGAAACACAGGATGACAGCATTCTAGCAGAAATATTAAAGAGAAAAAAATAACTAGTTACATGAGCAAAGAAAGAGAGGCTTTGTTTCCACAGGTGAAAATGGAAGACTCTTCCTGACAACTAACTTCTGGATTTCATGCATTCCCCAGAGAAATTGTGTTTAGAAGACAGGGGAATTGGGAGATCTACCTTCTAGTCCTATCTTGGCCACCAGCAATGTGGTAAAGGAATTTAACCTTACTACACCCTGTTCCTTTGTAAAATGAGAGAACTGAATAAGTGGATCCTAAGTAGGCCTTCTGGCTCTGACATGCCACGATATTAACCATTCAAGAAAGCTGATAACTCACCATCGTCACTGGTTCTTCATACAGTGGTTTGAGCTCTAACTACCTTTTTATATGATAAACTTTCACTCTGCCTGGATTAGAAATATCCCTATTGAGGGGCGCCTGGGTGGCACAGCAGTTAGGCATCTGCCTTTGGCTCAGGGCGTGATCCCTGGGATCGAGCCCCACATCAGGCTCCTCCGCTATGAGCCTGCTTCTTCCTCTCCCACTCCCCCTGCTTGTGTTCCCTCTCTCGCTGGCTGTCTCTATCTCTGTCGAATAAATAAATAAAATCTTAAAAAAAAAAGAAAAGAAAAGAAATATCCGTATTGAACTGTTTCTGGAATTTCTCAACAAGTCAGTGTCTTAGCATTCCTGGTTGCTTTAGCCTCCATGCCCTGGAAAAAATTCACCTTTCCTAGCTTATATGCCACTAATCACTCTACCAAAAATCCACTAATTGACTAGAAGATACATACAAATTCTAGGCCACATAGAAATAAAAATTTCTATTTTCCCCAAAATACAGAAATTCACAGGAATTCTGTTAATATTAATTAAAGTTACAAAGACCTTTATCCAACTCAGATCACAACTATAAACACATACAGCTATAAATATAACCATCATCTTCAACAAGGGATGGTTTTGCCTCCAGGGGACATTGGGTGATGTCTGGAGGCATGCTTGGCTATCACACTGGTGGTGCTACTGGCATCTCTAGTGAGAAGCCAGGAGTGCTAGTAACATCCCACAGTGAAACAGGACAGCCTTCTGCAACAACAAAATTATTCATTCCAAAATGTTAATAGTTCTGAGGTTAAGAAATCTTTGTTTCTGTAGTACCTGAACTTCTAATAGAAAGCCATTATGCAGACCATGACAAAATGCATAACAAGTTTCTTCACCTTCCCCCCCCCCCAAGTTTATTGTTTAAAAAGTCATGACTGTTCTGATGAAGCTGGGAGTATCTTTCCAGCTTCTCAAACCAAGACAAGTCCCAGTAGCATTACAGCCCATCCAGAGAGGGTATGGCAGCAATCAGCTTCTATTCTTAGGACCATGCAGATTCTATTCCTTTATAGATTAGTGGTGAAATGCACAGAGTCTAGAGTCAGAAGTTCTGCATTCAGATTCTCCCTCTTCTACTCCCTTTCTGTCTAGCCTTGGACATATGATTGCACTTATTCTCTGTACCCCAACTTCATTATCTTTACAAGAGGGAGAACAGCTGTGCCTGGCTGGCCCAGTCCATTAAGCATCTGACTCTTGATTTCAGGTTAGGTTGTGATCTCAGGGTTGTGAGATCAAGCCCCACGTCAGGCTCCTTGCTAGGTATGGAGCCTGCTTAAGATTCTTTCTGCCCCTCCACACCTCTCTAAAAACAAATAAATAAATAAATAAATAAATAAATAAATAAATAAATAAATAAAATAAAAGAGGTGTAGCAATAGTAAACCTCCCCCCAGAGAATTATTGTGAGGATTAAATGAGCTAATATACATAAAGTGTAAGCTCTAGGTACAAGTGAGCAAACCCTTCCCTGTTGGAGCAATTCTGTCCATGTTATGATGTCACTGGTCCTCAACCATTCATGCAAACTTTCCAAGAGTCAATAGCATCAAAAATTGTGTGTTTTTTTCCTTTGAATTTTAGGTTGGGTTTTTTTAATTTTTATTTTTTAAACTGTATCTCCACCTATAAGAAATAATATTTTAATAGAGTCTTACTAGCCTTACATAACTTAATATATATTCTTCTATTCTGGCAAATGAAATCCACACAATTAGCTGATAAAAGCTATTTTTTAAACTACTTCTTCCTTAGACTCACAGAAATTGCCAGGCATTTTAACACTTGTCTCACAGTGTGTAATTCTTTATGCTGTCATCAGTGCTAGGAGGGTATCCTGCATTAAATCTTTATCCACTCTGAGAGGTCCAATATAATAACATATATCTCTTAGTTAATAACTCTGTTAAGTGGTGTGTGGCAAAACTCAAAGTGTCCTTATTGGGTTTCTTTGCAAATAATGGGGTTCAGGAAACAGATATTACCAATCACCCATGCCTTACTCCCAACTTTGTGACTAAAAATCTTTCTGTTTTCATAAAAAAATCAAGATGTTAATGAGTTCATCTCAAACATCCACAGAATCAAATCTTAGAAACAAATAAATGCAATGTTAACCCAATAGGAGTTTATCAACAAAGGGTCTGAAATAATGTGCCTGAAATCATTTGATGAGCCCAATAAGGAGAAAAAGATCAGCAAATGAATTCTTTCCCTTTAAAAACAAAAACAAAAACCACTTAAGTCAAGAATTCTTGCTTAAACAAAGTGAAATAACATCTTAGAAAAGTAGAAGCTATTTGTAACTAGAACATCACAACTATGAAAGGTTTATGAATATGTATTTTAATAATAAGGGGGTGAACCTGAATCTGCAAGTTAATGGATAATTCAGAACAGAGGACTGATTTTGAAAGATAGCCTGAAAATGTAGAAGGTTTGTTCTTTAGTAAATTTTAATCAATTGTGCATATCTTTTTAGTTAAAACTTTTTCTCTCAGCCCATCCCCCACAAAAAACGAAACCAACCAAGAGCACAATCACATACACAAAAAGGAGCCCAGACTCCCAACTGCTATTCAAGTGAGCCCTGCTCTCTACTCCCTCAGAAACAAACTATTGTGGGACTATTGTGACCTTCTCTACAGACATGTAATTTCAAGAGCCCTGTCATTAAATAATTTTTCATAAACAAAAAACACTTAACCCACAAAATAGTTCAGTCACATCAAATATTTTGCAAAGAAATTCATACTACATTTCAGTTTGCTGATCCTTATACTTCCTCATCGAGCTTTGAGAGCATTGCTAAATAAAGCATCGTTTCCACAAATGAACATTTTATGTTGGGACACGACTTCAGCAGTACATACTTCCTTTCATTGAAATGATTGGTTTCACTAGTGGACATTTCCCAAATTCAGGCATTTGTTTTCATCACTGTGGCAAAAACAAGTATTTTGTTGGGGCGCCTGGGTGGCGCAGTCGTTAAGCGTCTGCCTTCGGCTCAGGGCGTGATCCCGGTGTTGTGGGATCGAGCCCCACATCAGGCTCCTCAGCTATGAGCCTGCTTCTTCCTCTCCCACTCCCCCTGCTTGTGTTCCCTCTCTCGCTGGCTGTCTATCTCTGTCAAATAAATAAATAATATCTTTAAAAAAAAACAAGTATTTTTTTAGCCATTACCAGCTAGCCTTTTCCACATATACATAATACGAGAACGTATTTGGTCCTCTTCTCTAATGGGAGAACAGGGTGCCCTCAGCATATTTGCATGAAGTCAGTGAACCTTTAAGGTGATACAGAAGTTTCTCTCTCATTATTTTAAATACCAGCTTCCAATTAGGCCAGCTACCTTTCTGTCAGCCCTTCTGCAAGGGTTTGCCTATATTTTGTCAGAGTTTGAAAATCATCCCAGTGGTGCCAGCTTGTTCTACTAATAAGGAGATCTAGCTCAAGAGGACGGTTCGCTTCCTCTGTGTGTTAGAACTATGGGATGGACTAGGATCAGTGACACAGAAAGCAGATAGCAAAGGAACTACTGAAAAATCCATTTTTGATGAGAGACACAAGCAGTAACCTTATCTAGATCATCTTTAACCTCCGATTAGAAGCTAAACTGCACCTAGCATTTAAGTTTCTAGATTCCGGTAGGCATCACAAATTTTGATTATGATATATTATAATGTAGCCTGAGTATACATTTTTCTGCCTTGCACCTAAAATGTGCTTCTGACATGACTGGGCATACCTGATGAGTTAGCATGGCCAAGCTCCAAGAAATCTGTGAAATATCTAAGACTTGCTGGGAGGCCTCTTACACTTAGGTAAGAAGGAGCCACCCAGGATGAACTTGAACTAGTGAGGAGACCCTTGGCAGTGAGAGAAGGATCTATCTCAATACATCATCGTGTCTGGCACTCAAATTTTCCCTTCTACCTCAGCTCTACCTAGACTTACGGTAAGCAGAAGTATCACAGGTGAAAGCTAAAATAGCTGTCCTACAGACCCTTGCTTGATCTAGCCCCACCTCACTTTCTAATCTTAAGTTACAATCCCCACCTCCCATCCCCACTCCCATTCTTTAGGTTCTAACCACATCATATCTTCAATGCACCAAATTCCATCAGGTAATGGTAACTTTACTCTTATGATTGACATCACTGAAACCTCTTTCCCTCAGGCTTGCCCCAACTCCCTTACTCACAGCTAAGCACAATCCCTAGGGATTCTAAGCAACATCTTAATGCTGAGGAAGAATGATGTTCAAGAGGACAGTGTGATTCTGGAGTCAAAGGGAAGCTCCAATAAAACTTGAGTACTGTGACTCTGACCTCATCTGTTCTCTCAGGTAGGCAAGGTCTGGCAAACTGGGGTTGTGTTTTTAAAATTGGGGTTGTATTTTTTTAAAAAGATTTCTGATGGGGGTGCCTGGGTGGCTCAGTTAGTTGAGTGCCAGATTCTTGGTTTCAGCTCAAGTCCTGATCTCACAGTTGTGAGATCAAGCCCCATGTTGGGTTCTGTGTTCAGTGTGGAGTCTGCCTGTGCTTGCTCTCTCTCTCTCTCAAATAAAAAAATAAATAAATAAAATATTTTTTTAAAAATTTAAGAAATGAAAGAAATAAAAAGATCTCTGATGCAGGATACTGTCTCTCTCTCTCGCTCTCTCTCTTCCCTTTCTTCCTCCCTCTC
Organism: Ailuropoda melanoleuca; assembly: GCF_002007445.2. Classification (NCBI taxonomy): domain Eukaryota; kingdom Metazoa; phylum Chordata; class Mammalia; order Carnivora; family Ursidae; genus Ailuropoda; species Ailuropoda melanoleuca. The sequence goes on from NC_048219.1 coordinate 187,183,417, forward strand.
TTTTATCAGAAAGCTGTGTATTAGACTTAGGACTAAAACACTTCTCATCTAAGTTCTAATTCCCAAGCTGGTTCCCTTAATAAATGATGATATAGAACCATTGCATTTTTTGCAGATTTAAGGATGGATATTAGAAATTTTGTGGGCCAAGTCAGGAAAACTGAGGGCCCAGGAAGTCACATCACTTGCTGAGAGTTGCATTTTTAGCTGCTAGAAATCAGGCTGTCATTCAAAGTTTAGCCCATTTGCACTTTTAGCTTTCAGTTTAAAGAAAGAAGGGTGAAGTGTCACACTGTGGAATTAAGCTAAGTTGACCTATAATTAAAAATCAAAGTCATGTCACCCAGACCTATCTACTCTGCTTAACATTCATGACTATCACAAGCGTATCTCATAAATTACAATTATTTCTTTGGCTCCAGAAATCAATTTGGTAGATAGATGCACCACTTATACACAGAACTCCACTTTTACATTTATTTTAGGACTAGGTATGAAGGACAGGGTTAAATATAGCTAAAGGGCATACATTGAGGAAAATGAATTACATATGATATTGCATATCTTACTATAATATCAACAATAATCTTTCATTTTTCAAGCATATTGCATATAAAGTGGGCATTATGAACTCCTTGCACTACAAGAAAACAGCAAAAGCTTATCATATGGCAAATGATGAATGCTCCTACCTCCAAGTTACCTTGGGCCTAGTCAGGATGCATGTGAAAAATGTGTTAAATATCTATCAATGCCTTCTGAATCATTGCTATAAAAAGAAGATAATAATGAAGGCCCCAAGCTTGTCTTTCTTCAGTGTTCGATTCACAGGAAAAAAAAATAATTAGGAAAAATTTCTGAGAAATTAGGTAACTTTTAACACTTCAAAACTCATTCATTCATTTATTTATTCATTCATACAATAAATATCTGTAAAAAAAAGTCTGTAATATATCAGATACTCATCTGGGACCTGGAAATAGATCCAGAATAAAGCCCCATCTTTTTAAGGAGTTTAGATTATTTTGGAGCAGTTAGAGAAATAAATTTAAAATATTGGGTGTCAATATGGGCTGTAGAGGCTGGAAACAAGTAAAGGCAACTAGTAAAGAGGACTAGTTTATGAGCGAGCAGGGAAGAAAGGAGCATGGCTGAGTATCTCTGCTAATAATCTACATGAGAAGGTGACATGAGTCAGGGAAGTCCGTTTTAATGACATGCCATTTTTGCAGAGAAATGAAGGAAATGAGCATGAGCCATGCAGATGTCTACAGTGAGAAAGGCCTAGGCAAAGGGAAGGACATGAGCAATGACACAAACGCAGAAGTGCACTTGGCTTTGGTATGTTCAAAAAGTGGCAAGTGGTCAGTGTGGCTGAAGATTAATAATGAGCATGTGTGCATGTGAAGGAAAAGAAATTTTTAAAGAAAGAGAAGGAAGATAGATTTTTAGGGTTTTGTAAGCCGTGATAAAAATGCATTACCACTGTGTGGGAAAAAAAAATAAGATTTGCCAGTACTGGTCTGGGTTGTTTGAAGAAACGGAACCAAGATAATATATAATATTATTTTAGGGATATAATGTAATATGTATAATATGCATTATATATAATATATATGAAGGAATTTATTATAGAAATAGGCTCGTGTGATAATGGAGACCAAGAAGTCCCATGATCTGCTGTCTCTGAGCTGGAGAACCTGGGGAGCCAGTGGTATAATTCAGGTGAATCTGAGGGTCCAAGAACCAGGAGCACACCTATCTAAGGACAGGAGAAGAGGGATGTCCCAGCTCAAACAAAAACAGCATAGCCACCTTTTTCTCTGTTCTGTTACTCTACTCAGGACCATCATCATCAGATATGCCCATTTGCCTTAGGGAAGATGATCTTTCACCATTCAAGTCAAATGCTAATCTCTTCTGGAAACACCTTCTCAGACATACTCAGAAATAATGTTTTGTCAATTCTCTGGACAACCTTTAGGCTAGCCATGTTATACATAGAATTAACTGTCACACTTGTCAAAGTGGTATAATTTCTAGAAAAATACAAATTTAATATATGGGACTTCACAGAGCAACAGCATCATTACATATCATTTTCTGAAAACATTATAATCAGCAACTGCTATTTAATAATTTAATGTTATGGAAATATATTCTTAAATCAAATTCCCTCATTCTAAATCACTGTCTGTTTGGCTTTAATCATTCATTTAAAATCTCTATACCTCAGTTTCCAAATCTATAGTGTAGGCATTATAACAGAACATAGCAACCTCATGAGCATAAATGCAAATGTATGCATATGCATACCAAACAAAATGATAGCAGTCACATCCAAAATGATGTGTTAGAAAAGTTAGGTATATTCAGGAAATGCAAGATTAGTTAACATTCTAAAATCAATCCACATGATTTATTACATCATCAGAAAAATAAAGAAAAATCATATGGCCGTCTCTATATTTGTAGGAAAAGCAATCAATGCCTATTAATTAAAAAAAAACTTATAAAACAAGGAATAGAAAGACAGAAAAAAATGTTCTTAATCTGATAAAATACGAAACACAACAACAATGTATAGCTAACGCTATGGATGAGACAAGACAGTCCATTATCATTACATTTAGTCAAAAGTATAATGGGGGTCCTAGACAGTTCAAAAGGAAAGTAAAAAAAAAGAAAAGTAGAAGTTATCAGAATCAGAAAGGGAGAAATTCAGGGGTCACTATTTTCATTTGGCATAACTGAGAAAAAGAAAATTCAGTAGATGTAATTAATAATTAAATGGAGAAAATTACAGGGTGAAAGATCATATACAATTCCTACATAGTAACAAAACTATTAAAAATTCTTAAAAAGTTACTATTTCTATAGCATCAAAAACACCAAATACTTAAAAGTAAATCCAACTAGCAACATGAATATGGTTTCCAGAGAAAAAATAAAAAAATAAAATAAACTGTATTAAAAGAATCAGAGAAGACTTAAAAAAAAAATAGAGGAATACACCATGTTCATAGATTGGAAGTCTCAGTACTGTCAAAATGTTGATTCTCAAAAGATTGCTTTCTACATTCAGTGCACACCAACTAAAGCCATAAGAATTTTTGTGGAAATTGGCAAATGAATTCTAAAATATATACATGTGGAAAGGCAAAAGGACAAAATAATGAAGACAAAAATTTTAGAGGACTTGAACTCCCAGACATCATGACTTCCTATTAAAGTACAAAAATTCAGGGCGCCTGGGTGGCACAGCAGTTAAGCGTCTGCCTTTGGCTCAGGGCGTGATCCTGGCGTTATTGGATAGAGCCCCACATCAGGCTCCTCCACTATGAGCCTGCTTCTTCCTCTCCCACTCCCCCTGCTTGTGTCCCCTCTCTCGCTGGCTGTCTATCTCTGTCAAATAAATAAATAAAATCTTAAAAAAAAAAGTACAAAAATTCTATTCTATTCCATTCTATATACAGTAATCTGTTTTATCACTAATGTGACAGAGCAATGCAATGGAGGAAAGGATGTTCTTTCTAAAACATGATGCTGAATCAAATGGGAATCAATATGGGGAAAGTATGCCTTTTGGCGCTTATCTTAAACCACATATAAAAATCCATTCCGGATTATAGATCTAAATTTGAATAATGAACNCCTGCTTGTGTCCCCTCTCTCGCTGGCTGTCTCTATCTCTGTCAAATAAATAAATAAAATCTTAAAAAAAAAGTACAAAAATTCTATTCTATTCCATTCTATATACAGTAATCTGTTTTATCACTAATGTGACAGAGCAATGCAATGGAGGAAAGGATGTTCTTTCTAAAACATGATGCTGAATCAAATGGGAATCAATATGGGGAAAGTATGCCTTTTGGCGCTTATCTTAAACCACATATAAAAATCCATTCCGGATTATAGATCTAAATTTGAATAATGAACAATAAATCTTCTGTAAAATAAAATAGAAAAAATATCTTCATGATTTTGAGATGATATTTAGAAGGCAAAGTAAAGTGATGGTTGGGGCGCCTGGGTGGCACAGCGGTTAAGCCNAATATGATGCTGAATCAAATGGGAATCAATATGGGGAAAGTATGCCTTTTGGTGCTTATCTTAAACCACATATAAAAATCCATTCCAGATTATAGATCTAAATTTGACTAATGAATAATAAATCTTCTGTAAAATAAAATAGAAAAAATATCTTCATGATTTTGAGATGATATTTAGAAGGCAAAGTAAAGTGATGGTCACATTTCTTACATTCTGAAGCCAGCACAGGGCATAAGCACTGGGACAGTTTATATATGTTGTCGCTTATCTGCCAGCTCACTGACATCAGTTGACATTCAGCTCCTTCTGCTCCCCCCAGACCTCCCCCATTAGCTCCTTACAGGTGTGAGTACTTGGGAGCTCCAAGTACTTGAGTAGCTCCCCAGCACATACAGTAGAAAAGTTCACATGAACACTTGTAGAAGGACCGCCTCTACTTACCAAAATAATAAACCAAACAAATAACATATTCCTGGAGGGATTTCAGAGATCGCTTCTATCAACAAGGTTTTGAAAGATATAGTGTGATGATCTTACCACATTTTCCTTCCACTTCCCTACTTGGCCGGAGCAGAAGACAGATGGGACTTAGAAGATGGTAGTGCATTCTTATAAACTTAATCACGTGGGGAAATCTAATTGCAGCTGCTGGTCCAGATGTAGCATCATTACTGGAACAAATCAACATAGTCCTGGCATCTGACCAATGTCTCCCCCTCCCTCTCTCTCACCTCTTTCTCTCCCCCAGCCCTACCCCGTATCTATCAGTAAAGATTATCAGAAATAATTTACTTTCCTCTGGCAGGGCCATTAATACAAAACCATATTAAATGTCCAGCCCTATGCCATAATATTGTCTACAGGGACTTAAATCGCTTCTCCATTCCACAAGGCGTCATTACATTGATGAGCTGTTACATTTATGAGATCATGTTGATTGGGCCAGAAGAGAAGGAAGCAGCAGCTACCCTAGACATTTTGGTAGATACACGCATGAGAGAGGAACAGGAAAGAAATCCCACAACAATTTGGAGACCTATCACCTCAATGGAATTTTTAGGGACAGAGTGGTCTGAGGCATATTGAGATCCTCTTTTTAAAATAAAAGACTGGGGCGCCTGGGTGGCACAGCGGTTAAGCGTCTGCCTTCTGCTCAGGGCGTGATCCCGGCGTTATGGGATCGAGTCCCACATCAGGCTCCTCGGCTGTGAGCCTGCTTCTTCCTCTCCCGCTCCCCCTACTTGTGTTCCCTCTCTCGCTGGCTGTCTCTATCTCTGTCAAATAAATAAATAAAAAAATCTTAAAAAAAAAAATAAAATAAAATAAAAGACTAACTGCTGCATCTGCTTCTTTCCTTTGTTAAAAAAAAGAAACAAACCTGCTTAGTGTGCCACTTTAGATTTTGCAGACGCTAAACCTCATTTGGGCATGCTACTCTGACCAACTTATTGAGTAGCTTGATAGTCTGCTAGATCTGAGCTGGGCCCAGAAAAAAAATAATTCTTCAGTTTCCCTACCACTTGGATATGACCTTGCATGGTCTGATGATGCTTGACACATCTGTGGCAGATTGGGATACTTTACAGAGACTTTGGCAAGACCCTATAATTAGATCACATAGTAAACATTTAAAATGTTGGATCAAAACCGTGTCATCCTCTGTACACTACTATTATCATTTTGAGAAACAGCTTCAGGCCTACGACCAGGGTCAAGAAACAAATGAACGCTTGATCATAGACCACGAGATTATCATAAGACCTTAGCTGCTAATTATGAAGTAGGTGTCATCTGACCCTTAAACCGTAAAGTCGGGCAGCACAACAACACTTCATTGTCAAATGGTAGTGGTATGTACGAGATTGAGCTCAAGTGAGCAAGTCGCCCATCTGCCCACAGGCCATATTCATACTGCATTGACTCCTGCGTCTCAACCTTCCCTCATAACAATATAGAGATTTCCCTATAACCAGTGGACTAAGGAAACAATGGCCTCTTTTAGAGATGGGAGCATGCAGACAGGCAGACTCTGCAGTGGCCTGGAGAATAAAGATGAAGGAAAATCCTCCAGTAGACAAAGCCTTGAGCTATGCACCTGGCTGTTTGCTTTGCCTGGAAGAAGAAAGAAATGACCAGTGGTATTAATCTATACTACTTAATGGAGAGTGACTAATGATTAGATGAATGGTGGAGAACTTGAAAGGGATCTAATTGCAATATTGGTTCTGTTAATGCGCATGCATGGATTGTGAAGATAGTTGCTCTTCATGTGAACACTGTTTGAGTAACCTCAAACAGGAGAATTTTTTTTTTTAATTCTTTTTTTCTATTTTCTTTTTTTTTTAATTTAAATTCAATTAGCCAAGGTTTAGTACATCATTAGTTTTTGATATAAAGTTCAATGATTCATCAGTTGAATATAACACCCAGTGCTCATGATATCATGTGCCCTCTTTAATTCCCATCACCCAGTTACCTCATCCCCCCACCCACCTCCCTTCCTGCAACCTTCGGTTTGTTTCCCTTGAGTCAAGAGTCTTAATATGGTTTGTCTCCCTCTCTGATTTCTTCCCATTCAGTTTTCCCTTCCTTCCCCTATTGTCCTCTGCACTATTCCTTATGTTTCACATATGAGTGAAACCATATGATAATTGTGTTTCTCTGTTGGACTTATTTCACTTAGCATAATATCCTCCAATTCTATCCATGTTGATATAAATGGTAGATATTAAAAATATGGAATGCTTCATGAATTTGCATGTCATCCTTGTTCAGAGGCCATGCTAATCTTCTCTGTATCATTCCAATTTTAGTATATATGCTGCCAAAGCGAGTATAAATAGGAGGATTTGAACGATCATCTAGACAATATGACCCATTCTATGGAGGTCAGTCAGTCAGATTGTCCACAGACACTGCTATCCTTGTCCAATAGAACCATGGACAAAATAGCTATGATTTTAGGGATAAACTTTACATATGGGCTCAAATACCTAAACTACCACCACCAATGCAATTTTGGCTAAAGCACTGCTGAATGCCCATACTGCCACCAGTAGAACCAATGCTGAATCCCCAGTACTGCACCATTCCCCCCATTTCCTGAGGACATCCTTCAGCAAACTGGTGCAGGTTGATTACATTGGACCATTCTACAATGGAAGGAGCAGTACTAGTCTCAATAGAATAGACACTTTGATTACAGATTGTCCTTTTTTGCCCATAAGTTTTCTTTCTTTTTTTTTGATGCTATTTATTTATTTTTTTATAATTTTTTTATTATATTATGTTAGTCACCATACAGTACATCCCTAGTTTTTGATGTCAAGTTCCATGATTCATTACTTGCGTACAACACCCAGTGCACCATGCAATACGTGCACTCCTTAATACCTATGATCAGCCTATCCCATTCCCCCACCCCTCTCCCCTCTGAAGCCCTCAGTTTGTTTCCCAGAGTCCATAGTCTCTCATGGTTCATTCCTCGTTCTGTTTACACCTCCCTTTCTTGTTCCCTTTCTTCTCCTACCGATCTTCCTACTTCTTATGTTGCATAAGTTTTCTGCCAAAAACATTCATTCAAAGATTTATAGAAAACATTATTCAACATCATGGTATTCCACATGGCTTTGTTCTGATTAGGGACACAGTCTCTTACCACCTCCCCCATCATCCTGAAGCAGATTTACTAATAGCATGGTGGAATGGCTTTTTAAAGATTCAATTATGACTTCAATTGGTGAGAACATCTGAAATAGGGTCGTTCAGGATGCAGTGTATGTTGTAAATCAGCAACCTTTACGTAGTACTGCTTTTTCTAGTCAAAATTCATTGGTCCAAGAATCAATGCATGGAAATGGAGACTCTTCTCACCATTAGGTTTTGCATTCCTCTAGCAAAATTTTTTGCTTCTGTCAACAAAATTTTGGATTCTCCTGGTCTCTAGACTATCTAGTGCAGTTCCCTAATCTGTGTAGTCTAATATGGTAGACATGAGCCACATTGAAATCTTGAAATATGGCTTCTGCAACTGCAGTAATAAATTTTAAAAAGTATTTAATTTAAAGTAATTATTTTTTTTATTTTAAAGTAATTTAAGATTGATCTCATGACTCTGAGGTTATGACCTGAGCTGAAATCAAAAGTCAGGTCTTAACCCATGAGCCACCCAGGCACCCCATTTTGGGTTTTCTGTGTAGGATATCATGTCATCTGCAAATAGTGAAAGTTTGACTTCTTCTGTGCAAATTTGGATGACTTTTATTTCTTTGTGTTATCTCATTGCTGTGGCTAGGACTTCTGGTACTATGTTAAATAACAGTGCTGAGAGTGGACATATCTGTCTTATTCGTGACCATAGATGAAAAGCTCTTTTTCCCCATTGTGGATGATATTAGCTTCTGCACATCAAAGGAAACAATCAACAAAACTAAAAGGCAACTTTTAGGTGAATGGGAGAAGATATTTGCAAGTGACATATCTGATAAGCGTTAGTACCCAAAATTAAAAAAAATATATATATCAAATTCAACCCCCAAAAAACAAATAATCCAGTTAAGAAATGGACAGAAGGCAAGAATAGACATTTTTCCAAAGAATACATACAGATGGTCAACAGATACGTGAAAATATATTCAACATCCTTCATCATCAGGAAAATAAAAAATCAAAACTATAATGAGATACCGCCTCACACCAGTCAGAACGGTTAAAATGAACGACACAGGACAACAGTTATTGGCAAGGACGCAGAAGAAGGGGGTACTCTTGCACTGTTGGTGGGAGTGTAAACGGGTGCAGCCACTCTGGGGAAGAGTATAGAGGGTCCTCAAAAAGTTGAAAATAAAACCACCCTACAATCCAGCAATTGCACTACTAGGTATTCACCCAAAGGATACAGAAATACTAAATTGAAAGGATGTATGCACCCTGATGTTTATAACAGCATTATCAACAATAGCCAAATTATGGAAATAGCCCAAATGTCCAGTGACTGAGGAACGGAGAAAGAAGATGTGGTATACACGCACACACACACGCACACACACACACAGGAATATTACTCAGCCATAAAACAAGAATGAAATTTTGCCATTTGCAAGAACATGGATAAAGCTAGTATTATGTTAAATCAGTCAGAGAAAGACAAAAACCATATGATTTCACTCATATGTGCACTTTAAGAAACAAAATAAATGAACATAGAGGGGAGAAAAAGAGATAGGAAAACCAAGAAACAGACTCTTAACTATATAGAACAAACTGATGGTTACCAGAAGGGAAGGCAGCTGGGGGATGGGTGAAATAGGTGATGGGGATAAAGAAGCACAGCTTGTGATGAACTCCGGGTGATGTATGGAAGTAATGAATCACTAAATTGTACCTGAAACTAAATTCACACTGTATGTTAACTAACTAGAATTTAAATAACAACTTGGAAAGAAAAAAAAAATCAGTGGAAAATTATAACACAATATAGGAAAGACTATAAATAGCCCAGATCCTTTAGGAGTAAAAGTTTAAGTCACCACATCAAGTAGGGAACTGTGACCAGCTGAGTGTTTGCTAACGGTAATAATAAGCATGATGCTGAAAGATATGAGCTGCAATAATGTGGTTACAAGTGGAAATGAAGTCTGTGAAAGTTATGAATATCCCTTCTTTATTTTGATATGACTCTATTTATATAAATATTAATCAACTTCTTTTTTTCTCTCCCATTTCTCAACCACCTCCCATAAGATTTATCCGTAGACATTGAACTTATATCTCAGGATTTAAACTCAGAAATTCAAAATAAGCACATAATTCTGCTAGAAGAGTAAATAACAAAACCTAAAAAATAAATTACAGGATTTTATGTTCTGTTTTGAGGAGATGGATAGCACATTTTTTAGTTACATAAAAATAGTTGAATTATGTTAGGTAGAAAGATGATTTTTCTTTCTTTTTTAAAAGAAGTTAAGGATAGTTAAAAAAAAGAAGTTTAGTTAGAAAAGGTATATATGAATGTCAAGATGACAAGGGTGGCTTTGTCCTTTGTTGACACAACTAAGCTGAAACTAGGTTTTACAGAAGTTCTTTTCTCATAAGAGTCTTTGTTAACATTGCCTGAAAAGACATTACAAGTGATATTCAGACGGCCGGAGTAAGTTGGAAGCCATATTCCATTTGCTCTGAAGGTCATTGCAGGAAGTCAGGCATGGTGGCAGTTATTACGTGTTGTCACTGATCTCCAACTTACAACTTGTCAGCTCTGGGTGATCTCTTCCTTCAGCCTCTCCAAGGCCTGGGCCAAATATGTGTGCACCTCCAGGGTATTCTTGGAGATGATCCACATCCTCAAGCCTGGAGACGGCAAGTGACAGAAGGCAGGTTTTGCCTTCTCCTAACAGTTTAGAGATTTTCTCAAGGGTTCCCACTTTTCCTAAAGGGTTCTAGCTCTTCCTTGTGAGTTCCAGTTTGTTCTTGTTCTCTTCTGAATTCAACTTTTTTTTTTTTTTTCCATCTGCTGATCTGGCTGACTTGGAGTGATTTGGAGCTCAACACTAGACATAATAACAGCATCTTCGATAGACTGCTTCTCCAGCTTCAACTACTATAATCAATTTCTTATTCTATATCACTCATAATGGTTTGGTTTCTCTGACAAAGTAGAAAACTATTTGTCAATATCTACTAAAGCTGAACATACGCATGCCCTGTGAATCAGCAAGTCCAGTCCTAAATGTCCACCCACAGAAACAAGTACCTATATACACAAAGATACATGAACAAAAGTGCCCATAGTTCATATTCATCTGAGCCAAAAGCTGGAAATAATCAAACATCTATCAACCGTAGAAGGGATAAACCCATCATGGTATAGTCACACATTAGAATAACATACATCAGTGAAAAGGAACAAACTCCCACTTCATATAACAACAAGGACGAATCTCAAACTATATCATTGAGAAAAAAATAAGCCCAATGTAAAAGAATGTATATTCACAAGAAATTCGCTAATCAAATGTGATAGAACTCAAGAAAGTGGCTGTTGTTGGGAAAAGGTAATAACTGGAGTTGGTACAAGGGTGTTTTCTGGTCACTGGTAATGTTATATCTGGTGTATTCACATCATAAAAATTTATTAAATTGTACACTTAAGATTTGTGCATTCTATTACTTGCATGTTATACTTGAACAAAATGATTTAAAAATGTAACAAATGATACTAAAACAACACAAAAGGAAAACATGAAAGACCCCAAATTTCCAAAGCAATATTGAGAAAAAAGAAAGCTGGAGGTATCGCACTTCCTGATCTCAAACTATATTACAAAGCTTTAGTGATCAAAGCACTGTGCTATTGGCATAAAAACAGACATACAGATTAATCGAACAGAATAGGGAGCCCAGCAATAAACACAGGCATATATAGCCTATTAATCTATGACAAAGGAGCAAAGAATATGCAATGGGAGAAGGATAATCTCTTTAATAGGCAGTGTTGGGAAACCTGGATAGCACATGTAAAAAAAATACACTGGACCCTTTTTTACACCATGAAAAAAATCAACTCAAAATGTATTAGACCTAAATTAAAAGACTGAAACCATATATTTCTAATAGAAAAGATAAAAGATAAGCTTCTTGACATCAGTCTTTGCAATGGTGTTTTTGATTTGATATCAAAACCAAAGTCAACAAAAGCTATAATCAACAAGTGGGACTATGTCAATTTAAAAAGCTTCTGCAAAACAATGGAAGCCATCAATAAAATGAAAAGGCATCCTATGTGATGGGAGAAAATACTTCCAAATCATATATCTGATAAAGGGTTAATATAAAAAAAAAACATAAAGAACTCACACAACTCAATAACAACAACAACCAAAACCAAAACCAAAAGACCTAGTTCAAATATAGGCAGAGGAACTGAATAGACATTTTGCCAAAGAAGACATACAGATGCTCAACAGGCACATGGATAGTTGAACATTACTAATCATTAGGGGCATGCAAATCAAAACCACAATGAGATAGCACCTCACACTTGTTGGAATAGCTATTATCAAAAAGACAAGAGATTGCAAGAGTTGGTAAGGATGTAGAGAAAAGGGAACCATTGTGCCCAGTTGGTGGGAATGTAAATTGTTGCAGCCACTATGGAAAATAATATGGAAGACCCTTAAAAATTAAAAAATATAATTACTATATGTCTGCACAATCCCACTCCTGGGTATACATCCAAAGGAAATGAAAGGAAGATATTGAGGGGATATCCACACAATGTTCATTGTAACATTATTTACTATAGCCAATGCATGGAAGCAATTTAAGTGCCCATCAATGAATGAATGGATAAAGATGTGACATAAATATACATGTGCGTACATATATATAGATAGTTATAAGTATATAGATATATATAGATATACATATACATGCATATATACATATATGTATCTTGATATATATTTTATATATATATTATCAAGATATAGATAGATACATACGTACACATACACAATGTTTTGTTTTTGTTATTGTTTTAAACATTTTATTTGTTTATTTGAGAGAAAGAGACACAGCTAGGGACAGAGATAACAAGAGAAAGCACAAGCAGGTGGAGGGGCAGAGGGAGGGGCAGAAGGAGACTCCCCAGTGAGCAGGGAGTCCAAAGAGAGGGTCCATCCCAGGACCCCAGGATCATGACCTGAGCCTAAGGCAGATGCTTAACTGACTGCGCCATCCAGGCACCCCACATGGTGACTATAGTTAATAACACTATTATGTAATTGAAATTTGCTAAGAAATTAGAATTTAAATGTTAAAGAAAAATAACCTATCTCATGGTCTGTGAAGATTGAATGACATAATTTATGCTTAGCATAAGAGTTTAGTAAGTATTTTGTAGCATAATTTTATTATTACAAAGCCAGTAACTGGAATTGAAATATTGCCTACATCCAGGTAGCCAATATTATCTTTGGGAAGAAAGGTCATTTTATAACAGGTGAAAAGTTAGACCTAAATCCATAACATTAGAGCACAAGGTTCATTGTTTATATAATATCACAACCTCACATTTTAATTTGAAAGGGTATTTTACAACAAACACAGGAACAGAGCAACTGGAAATTTATTCAGGAGAGAGTCTGTCTGCCTGACCTCCCCATCTCCATTGTTCTCAGACATAGTTCTTTGTATTTCCTTCACAGAAATCCTCAAAAAAAATTTTTTTTTGCTTACTATTTATTGCTTGACTTGTTTTATTAGTATGTATGCTCCATGAGGATAGTTATATTCTCTGTTTTCTTTATCTTTTCTCAGTACTAAGGACAATGACTGCCACACAGTAGGTTCTTAATAAATATTTATTTAGTAAAGCAGTACAGAGAGCATGAATGTCCAGCATAAATAATCAGCACCTATGGCATGTGAGTCAGCCATCTTGACACTTGTGACATTGATGGCTGACCTCTAGCCTAGCTCCCTTCTTATAGAAAGCCATTCTGCCATAGTTAAATTTTTGCTCTGTGGAGTTGTAAGGGTGATTGTTTCAAGGTCGTCAATTTCTGAATACTTGACATTTTTTATCCAATTGCCCTTGCACTTTTGTTAATGAAATGACAACACCACAAATCCTTTCCAAAATGAAGTGGAAAATGAAGGTGAATAAATAAATAACTAATGAAGGGACTATAGTCCAGCTAATTATAATCACAATATCCAAAAGTTCATGTTAATAAGAAGTGTGTGTCATTTTACCTTGCATTTATTCATCATCTGGAAAATGGTGACAGAAAATCCTTGTGTCATCAAAAAAAAAAAATCTCTCTAATAATCAGTGAGACATAACAACTATAAATAATTTAAATCATATCAAGTAAAAACAAAGATTAACTGAGTTTTGCCAACTAGGCTCGGGGCCCTTAGACATTCCCGCAGCAGATGGGAACTGTCAAAGCCCATAAACATTCCAAATTGTAAGACATGACTTTTAGACTTTTAGATGACAGAAACCAGAAGAATTCATGCAAATCAATGAGCCCAACACACCTTATTTAAAGACAGTCCTTGACAGTCAAAAGAAAAGATGTCGTTGAAGCTGAGCCATTGGGCATATCTCAGGTTTTAATTAGTCAAATGTCACCATTTCCTAAATGGAGGCTCTTCTTAGAGAGCCCCTTTGAAAATCCATTAAAAAATAGTTTTTCCTCTATTGATCTTGGTGCTAACTCTATGCCCAATTATACTTCTTTCATTACTCAAAACTTCACTTCGGTAATATTCAATGATATAATAAGGAGACTAAAAAAATCTCTGTAATAGATCTGACCAACTTAATTTTAAATAAATCTATGTGGGAAGGGTTTTGATTGATCTATGCTTGTAGCTATAAGAAACTTGCAGGTTACAATGGTGATGCCTCTGGAATTTTTTTTTAATAGGTGGAGCAAAAATGCATTTGAAATTAGCAACTCAGGACGTATGATAATCTATTTGCATAACAAACATACTGCTTTTACTTTGTACATTCATTTATTGTTACTGTTGATAGGTACTGATAGAGCTTTAGAAGTAACAACTCAACTATCACCAAATGTTACTCGTGTGACTTCTGCTGAAATATGAACAATAAAATAACTGACATATATATGGCACTTCATCATCTCAAAAAATGCTTTCATCTGTATGACCTAATTTGTTCCTGAAGTTAAACTAGTGACAAGGATTTTTTTATTGGGCCCATTTACAACTGAAGAAACTGAGGGTTAGGGAGGTTGAGTAACTCATTACAGATCACATCCACAGCAAATGCAGGACCCAAACACTGGAACATTTTGGGTCCAAATCTCTTGGTGTTTTCTACTTAACCATTTTAAGGGAAGAATCAAATTCATCCTATGTTTTCATAGGATGAATAATAATGTTCAAAAAGGAACCGTGTGATATTCATCATTACATATTCAATGTATACCTTTTGTGTGTGAGGACCTGGTGTTGGAAAGGGGAATGAGAGACTCAGCTTCTATCCCCTACCAAGATGAACAGGTGATTGTACCGTCATCACTGTGAAAACTGCTGTGATGATGTTAGTTCCCAGATGGAATGGGATATCTCCGCCAAACCTTCAAAGTTGAGTAGAAGTTGGTTAGAAGAAGAGGCAGTATGTTCTAAGCATAGGGAACAGCATGTACAAATGCACAAGAAACAAGAAAGTGTGACACAGTCTAGGAACTGAAGTAAATCCAGCTTAATCCAGCATACCGAGGGACAGGACAATTATGACAGATGGAACAAGTTGGGCAAGCAAGGGCCAGATCACAGAGGACCTTATAAATCATTTTTTAAAGGTATGATTTTGCTTGAGAACAATGAAGAGCTTTTTAAGAACTTTAAGCATTTTGAGTGCATTGACAACACATTTGAAAATTTATATGCAATCCTAAATATAAGAGAGGATCTATTTTTGGAGCATGTTGGATTTTCTTTTTCTTTTTCTTTTTTTTTTTTTTTAAGATTTTATTTATTTATTTTACAGAGAGAGAGAGACAACCAGTGAGAGAGGGAACACAAGCAGGAGGAGTGGGAGAGGAAGAAGCAGGCTTCCTAGTAGAGCAGGGAGCCTGATGTGGGGCTCGATCCCAGGACCCTGGGATCATGCTCTGAGCTGAAGGCAGATGCTTAACAACTGAGCCACCCGGGTGCCCCCATGTTGGATTTTCTTTGGAAACTTGCCAATAGGTAAAAGTGCAAATGGCCAGTTGGATCTTAGAAGGAATAATATTTCTGCTCCAAGCCAATATACATTTCATTCTCGGGGTAATATTAATGCATACAGACATCACTCACCCAAAGGAGAATTAAAAAAAAAAAACACACATTGGCTTTTTATAATGCAGGTGATTTATTCCTACTTGGGATAGATTTCTTTTTAATACTTTATTTGGTTCTATAGACTAGATAGAATTGGTTTTTTGGAATAACTTTAAATAACTTCATAAATCTGGGCAAGATCCCCTGGGCCACTGGAAGATGAGCTCTCTGCATGCTACACCGCAAGGTTCAGCATATGGTCCCTAACATTTGCATAAATAAAATCTTTAGAAAACATTTTCAGTGAGGTGTCTTTTATATTTGTCTTTCATCTACGATGCCTAAATAGTGTTTCTTTCATAACACACAACATTATTTCCTTAGTAATAATTTTCACAAACAGCTCAAAGGCTATGTATATAGATTTTTAGTTTACCTAAATACTTTCCTTTGCATCAATTTTGTACTTAGTTGGTGGCCAAGGATGAATGAAAGTACTTATTTTTCCATTCTCACTATACAGTAAAGATAATTCCTGCTCATGCATAATTCAAGGCTTTACATGAAAAATATCCATAATTGGTAACCATTTCTTTTTCCACATTCTTTTATTAAAATACAATTAACATAGATTCAAAGCCACCCTCTTCTGGTACAGTTTAACAAATTTAACAGCAAATGTGGTCATATAACCACCACCACAGTCAAGATATACAACAATTTTGTCCACTCTAAAAAATTCCCCCAACCCTCCTTATAGCCAGTCCCCTCCCCTCTCTAGCAACCTGGAAACCACTGATCGATTCTCTATCCCTACTGTTTTTATTTTTTCATGAAGTCATATAAATGGGATAACATAGAATGAGCTTTTTGAGTCTAGTTTCTTTCTCTTAGCATGACACATGTGAGGTTTGTTGTGAGTTGAAGTGCATACCTAAAAATTCATACATTGAATTCCTAATCCCCCATGTACCAGAATGTGACTTTGAAAATAGGGTCCTGAAGATATAATTAGTTAAGTCAAAATAAGGCCATACTGGCATAGAATAGGCTCCTAGTCTAATATGACTGGTGTCATAGAGGAAATTTGAATATAGATGGGCTTATGTGGAGAATGACATGTGAAGATGAAGACAGATCAGGGTGATGCTTCTACAAGCCAAGGAACACTAAAGATTGCCCACAAATTGGCAGAAGCCAAGAGAGAAGCATGAAACAGATTTGCCCTCAGAAGGAATCAACTCTACTGACCTCTTGATTTCAGGATTTCCAGTCTCCAGAACTGTGAGAAAATGTGTTTTTGTTGTTCAAGCCATCCAGTTTGTGGCACTTTATAACAGGAGTCCTAGCAAACAAATACAAGGTTCTTCCATGTTACTGTATGTATCCATAGTTCATCTCTTTTTATTGCTGAATTTATTCCATTGTAAGTATGTATCATACATTGTTCATCCATTCACCAATTGAAGGGTATTTGGATGGCTTCTTATTTTCAATGATTACAAATGGAACTGCTATAAGCATTTGAGTAAAGATTTGTAGGTGAACATAATTTTTCATTTCATTAAAACAATGAAGATTAGGATTGTTGAACCATATGATAAGAATATGTTTGAGATTAGAAGAAATTGACAAACTGTTGACTAAAGAAGCTTTCCCATTTTACATTCCTACCAGAAGTGTATGAACATTTTACCTTCTCCACCAGAATTTGGCATTGTTGTTCTATATTTTTTTATTATCATTATAGGTATGGTTTTAAAACCACTGTGGTTTAAATTTGTTTTCCTATAAGTATTAACAAAGTTGCACACCTTCCATGTGCTTATTTGCCATTCCTGTATTTCCTTTGGTGAAGTGTTTGTTTAAAGCTCATGTTCATTTCTTTATTTGACTGGTTGCTTTCTTGCCGACTTTTGAAATTTCTTTATGTATTCTGAATGTAAGTCCTTTTTAAGATATTTGATTTGCAAATATTGTCTCCCAGTCTGCACACATTTTCATTTTCTTAACAATCTCTCTCAAAGAACAGAAGTTATTATTTAATAAAGTTCAATTTATCAAATTTTCTTTTATGGATTGTGCTTTTGGTCTTCAATCTAAGAAATCTTTGCCTAATTTAAGGTCACAGATATTTTCTCATATGTTTTCTTACAGAAGTTTTGTAATTTTTAGCTCTATATTTAGTTTTATAATCTATGAGGAGTTACCTTTTTATATGGTTAGAGGTATAGATCAAAGTCCTTTTAGGTTTTTTGGTTTGGGGTTTGAGGTATCCAGCAGTTTAAGCACCATTTCTTGATTTGTTAAATTTTATTTATTTATTTATGTGTGTGTGTGTGTTTCCTTTTTTTTAAATAATAATATTTTTTATTATATTATATTACATATTGCATGGTGCACTGGGTGCTATAAGCAACTAATGAATCATGGAACTTTACATCAAAAACCAGCGATGTACCGTATGGTGACTAACATAATATGTTAAATTTTAAAATATTGGCATCTACGTTCATGGTGAATATTTTTCTGCAGTTTACTTTTAATGTCTTTATTTGGTTGTGAAGTCAGGTCAATGCTAGCCTCATAAAATAAGTTGAGAAGTATCTCCTCCTCTTTAACTTTTGGGAAAAATGTGTGTTGAATTGGCATCATTTATACGTAAATGTTAAGAAGAATTCACCAGTAATGTCATCGGGCTCCAATTTTTCCTTTGGGGGAGAGTTTGTAACTACAAATTCAGTTTATTTCATGGGTGTGGGCTATTCGTGTTGTCTATATTTACCTATCCTTTCTATCCGTATTTTTGTCTTATTGAGGAACTCTAGTAGTTTGTGTCTTTCAAAGCATTTTTCATTTCAACTAAATTATAAAATAGATTGACACAAATTTGCTTATTTCCTTATAGTCCTTTTCCATTTTCCTAAGTCCTGCAGTTATCTTCCCTCTGTCATCTCTGATATTGGCAATTCATGTCATTTCTTTTTTCCTGATCAGTCGGACTACAGATTTATAAATTGTATTGATTTTCTCAGAAAACCAGTTTGATGTCATTGGTTATTTATTTATTTATCTCTCACTTCTTTATAAGAGTGCTTTTATTTATTTATTGAGTGGGGGGGGAGGGGCAGAGGAAGAGGAAGAGAGAGAATCCCAAGCGGACTCTCTACTGAGCAAACAGCTCTATGCGGGGTTCCTTCTCACCACCCCGAGATCATGACCTGAGCTGCAACCATGACTCAAACATCTAACCAAATGAGCCACTCAGGCAGCCCTTATTAGTTTTTTTTATTGCTATTTTATATATTTCCTTGGTTTCTTTTGCTATATTTATCATTTCCTTTGTTTTCCTTACTTTGGGTTTAATTTACCCTTAATGTTTTAGTTTTTAATGATGCTATAGATTTTCTGGGCTTTTTGATTGCTATAAATTCCTCTCAAAAATGCTGTTGCTGCACAACACAATTTTTGATATATTATTTTCATTTTCATTCAGTTCAAAATACTTCCTAATTTTCTGTTTTATTTACTTGTCAGCTTTGCTGTAGGTTATTCATTCCCAACCTTCAGAGACTTTTTAATGATATCTTTCTATTATATATTGTTAATTTAATTCCATTATGGTCATATTTTGTGTTATTTGAATACTTTTAAATTTACTAAGACTTATTTTATGGCTTTGAATATAGTCCACTTTGAAAATTTCTGTATGCGCTAGAAAAAACGCATATCCCGCTATTGTTGAGTGAAGTGACAATCAGCTAGGTGAAGCATTGTTCATGTCTTTTGCATCTAATCATTATGGATCCAATTTTCACTGTACCTTTTCTATTGGTTGTAGAGAGAATGGTGTTGAAATATTTGTCTATAATTGTGAATTGGTTTATTTATCCCTTTGGTTATTTATGACAGCTTTTGCTTCATGTATTTGGAAGTTTGTTATTAGATATTCGTAATTGTCAATGTCCTCATGAATAATTAGCCACTTTATCTTTATGAAATGACCTTTTTTATCACTAATTAAGCTCTTCTCTGTACCCACATTTTCTAATATCATATAGACACTCTTACTTTCATTAGTGTTAGAATGATGCATCCTTTTCCATCCCCCGTATATCTTTTTCTATCCTTTTACTTTCAACTTCTTTGTGGCATTAAAGTAAGTTTCTTATAGGCAGCAAATAGTAGAGCCTTGCTTTTTTTTATAGTCTGACAAATTGATAATCTCTGCCTTTCAATTGAGGTGTTTAGACTGTTTATATATATTGTGATTACTGACATAGGTGGGTTTAGATCTACCACCTTATTATTTTTTTATTTTTTATTTTTTGCTTTATTCGGTCTCTTCTTTGTTCTTTTTTTCTCTCTCTTTCTGCCTTATTTAGAATTAATTATCTTTTATGACTTCATTTTTTCTCCATCTTGGTTTATTAGTTTTAACTACCTATTTGTATCTCTTTGGTACTTGCTTTCAGATTTTCTGGCATTAACTTATTATGGTCTACCTTCAAACAGTATTATACTACTTTAAATACAACTAAATATTCACATTTAATCTATCCCAGCATTTTTAATATTATTGTCATAAATTTTACTTCTGCCTCTGTTATAACCCCACAATGCCCTGTTATAATTTTTGGTTAAGTGCTTATCTTTTAAACTGATTATTAAAATAAAAAAATTAATTTGTATGTATCTAACATGCAACTAATTCTGGTGTTCTTCATTCTTCTGTGTAGATCCAGGTATCTATCTGTTATAATTTTCCTTCTGTTTGAAGAACTTCTTTTGACATTCTTATATGGAAAGCCTAATAGTAATTAATTTTTCTTCTTTTGTGTTTTAGAAAAATATTTTATTTTACCTTAGTGTTAGAAAGAAAGATTTTATGCTGGGTATAAACTTACAGGTTGACAATTTTATTTTCTTTTATTCCTTAAAAAATATTGCTCCACTGTCTTCTGGTTTGCATTGTTTCCAAAAAGAAATCAGTTGTCATCTTAATTCTCATTTCTCTATATGAACTATGAGTTTTTTCTCTAGCTGCTTTTAAGATTTTCTTCTCTATCACTGGTATTAATCAATTTGATTGTGAAGTGCTTTGTTGTAGTAATTTTTCTGTGCTTTATTTTTTCTGATCTTTTTTCTTTCTGGAAATTTTTCTGATTATTTCTTCAAATATTGTGTTTTTCTTTAATGCTCAAGAAAAAAAAAAAAAAACAAAACACCTGAGCCTGTCTTCTTTCTTCTTTCTTCCTCTTCCTCTTTCTTCCTTCCTTCCTTCCTTCCTTCCTTCCTTCCTTCCTTCCTTCTTTTTCTTCATTCTTTTCTGGGACTCTCAGGTCGTGTGGAAATAATCTGATCTTTTTAAAAGCTTATTTGTGAGCTTTGCTAGGTGGGACCAGAAAACCTTTTAGTCAAGGGCTGATTTTTCTCTACTATGGAGACTATACTATTTTATACTACTCTACTCATGGCCCATGTTTTATGACGTTTTTACATCCTGACTTCTGAGGACATCAACTCTTAAAGACTCGGTATAGCTCCAGGATTTTTCTGTCTGCTCTTTTCCTGGACCGGTAGTTTGCTTGTATGCATGCACTGATCAGCATTCAGCTAAGGTTGTGGAAGAGGGAACCCTTGGAATATTTCTGAAGCTCATTCTCTTTCTGTGCAAATTTCTCCTCACCATTTGCCTGTCCAAGGAACCCCCACTCCTGGTCCTCTTAAACCTCCCAATCCTTCTCCTTATTGTAGGGTAACCACATGGTTTTGCCTCCATTTCCTCCTGTATCATGGTCTGGAAACTCTACAGGTAGTAAGGTGGGGCAATTGTAGAATGTAGCTTGTTTACTTCCCTCTTCTCCAGTATCACTGAACTCACTGCTTGTTGTCCAGTATTAAAATCATTTCCTAAATAAAGAAATTTTGTTGAACACTGGAAGGTTAAAGTTGTCCCTTTTATCCTATCTTACCAAAAGTAGAAGTCCAGATATTTATTTTGTAAATACATTGTTGTGACACCCTAACTCTATAAAGCAGAAACTAAGAATTGTTAATAATTAATTGCACACAAAATTGCTGTGTAAATGAGGCCACACACAAAAATGGGTTTCTTTTTGTAAAAACCTTTTGTTAACATCAAAAAAGTTTAGTGACCAAAAACATTTTATATTCAGTAAGTCTGTAAACATTCTTCATGTTGAACATCTGTTTGGATTTTAGTAGAATCTTTTGGTCCCCGGGCTTGAAATTAAAAATGAGATTATGTGGTCATTTGCAATTCAAATACAATTAATATTACGTACAGGGACAAAGTCTGAAATCATCTGAATTGAATGAATTAAATGTAATCTTTTATGAGTGCAAAGCAACAGAACTATAGAGAAAATTAGCTTAAATTTGAGCACAAATATTGTCTCTGCCTACAAATCACTTACATGTATGTCAAATTTCTTTTATGTGTGCCTCCAAATGATTCAGCATACACAATCAAGAAAATTCATTTAGGAGACGTTGGAAAAACACATAGCCCCACAAGTATTTTTCTGGTGTATTTTTTCCCCTGTTGATGAATAGTTTTCAGATAAACTGCTAAATTAAATTTGTTTAGTGGTGATTATGGAGTTTCACAACTTTTGCTCAGGAATTTCTTAGCTCATTTGTTCTAAGAAAAATATGAAATTGATAAGTGAAGCCAAGCTCTGAAGGGGGAAAAAAGGACAATCTGATCCAAATCAGGCACATTCTGCAAGTGGCTGGAGCTTGTTGAAAATGGGTCTAATGTACACATTTGGCTCTGAAATGTGATAGTACATCATGTCAAGCTTTCCTTTCTCAGACACAAACTTCTTTGATCTACCCTGAAAAGTCTAATTATGCAAACATTCCACATCACTATAAAAAAAGTTTTGCCAGAGTTAATGGTGAAAACATAACTAAATTCAGTGGATATTGAGTTTACCTGGACAAAATTATGCGAATTTTGCTGCTGATTCAGGTATTGTAAAATGGCAAAGAACATCGATTTCAATTTATAGAATTAAGAATTGTGAGAACTATAAAGGATACTTTATGATAGCAAATCTTGGTTAATAATGACATTCATGTTAGCCAAGTTTGACAAACAGAATGTTTTCCTTCAAAAGTTATCTGTTGCTAGCTATGTCTTCTGTGCTTTCCTGTTTCTCTGCTAGAACTCTATAGTCGATATGATTAATGCTTCTTTAAAAAAAAAAAAAAGACAGCCCTGGGGGTATTTATTACTTTCCTCAAGAATGTAGAAAACCCTTAATGATAACATGTCTGTTAACTGTGGTGTCAGAATTATGTATTTACATCTAACACTTTTTTTTCCTGTATAACAGGGATTACTTAATTACATAGTACTCACATCCAGGGAAATTAAAGTTATTTTAAAGTATGAAGAACATCTTTTTAAGGGAATATTTTATTTACTGTTTCTGAAACATATATTGGAGGTCAGAATTACCAACTTTTTAAGAATTGTGAATACATCTCTCACACAGTTTAAATTTCTGTATATATAACATATATATGTATAAAGTAACTTTACTTTTAAAAATTTAATGAAGGTATAACTTGCGGGGAAAATTCAAAAAGTATGGTTTCAAGACAGTGAACTGTTTAATTCAAATAACTTGAGACCTGTTATGGCTATAATTGCAATGGTGGGAAATTGGCAGTCCTTACGCCATAGCCCTAACATGAATTGGTATAAATAATTACATGTTTATACAGCCCAATTTAACAAGATGACTCTAGCAGAAGCCATTTAAAACATACAAAATAAAAGTTAAAACTCTAAGCAACTATAGCAATTAATTCAGTATTAAAATCCGTGTTAATCACAGATAATCCAGAAATATTCTTAAAGACCAAACCAGTAGAACTACATGTCAGAGCCCTTTTAGACATAGATAGACAATAATATTTTAAATAGAAAGCATGTTTATTAATCCCGGCCACACTTTAAATGTATAAAGTTGCATGGCATTATCGACCATCATCAAATAATTGTAATATGTGCTAATTTATATTGTATAAACTATGTAATTTATAAATATATTACCTGTGTGCTATATATGTGTTACAATGTTGCTGTACATTTTATAGGCCCACAGAATTTATAAAACAGTTTCCAATAAATTTTCTCATTCAGCTCCCTTAATAAGTCTACAAGGCAGCTGTTAACTCAGTTACTATTATGCTCATTTTCTAGTTGAAGAAACTGAGAGTCTGAGAGGCTGTGCCCGGCTCAGATTGTAAGACTCCTAGCTGATAAACGTTAGTCAGAAGCCATTCATCTAAGCTTATTAATAACAAAATAAGAAATTTCAAACTAAATAGTTAGTTCTCCTTTGCAATTAAAAAACATGTTTCCAAAAGTCAGTCATTGCTTTCAACCTAAGTGCAGGACCAAACACAACTACCAATGAACAACTTCAGAAATAATCTATGGTATCTTTAAATGATGCCCCTTTATATTCTGACACTTCTGCCGCAGAAAGGGTAGAACAATTCGGGTTAAACACTTACAGCGTGTCCTTTGTTTCCTTCTTTGAGCTTTGCCATTTGAATGTGTCTGTGTTTTATGTACATACTGTTCCAGACATATGCTAAGACATAACCTTCTGGCTCAATCTATTTGCCGGAAAGATACAAATTGAAGACCTGAAATCTAATATGGAATAAATCAAAAATAAATGTGTCAGGAGATTTAGCACAAGTGGCACATGAGGGGGCGTCTTTTTTTTTTTTTTCCTTATTCTGTAAAAGGCAAATGTCATAGTTGATACATTGACTAAACTACAATGGAGAAAGTGTTCACTCCAGATGCTGAGTCCAGGGCATCAGGGCTGTGAGCAGAGGATGGAGGATAAAGGCATGTGACTTCTAACTCCATCTTGGGAAAGGAATAAAGGGAACTTTCTCAGGACTCACCCACAAGGGTGAATGAAAATGGCTCAGGGAGATTTAAAAATAAAAGTTGAAATTCCCAGAAAACGCCTCCCCGAGAGTTGCTAAACTAAAGGACATCCAAACCTAGAGACTTAGAGCTCTGTGGATGTGTTGCATGCTAAAATTAAAATCTAGGGGCTCCCAAAGGGATGACCAGAGTAAAGCCATGCTTCCCGGAGTGTGAGACAGGTTCCACTGGTAGAAGATTATTTCAAGGGCTTTGCAAAAAGACTTTTTTTTCCCATTTTACCTATTAAAAATTGGATTAGGCATTTAATGACTACATATTAAAATATAATAAGCATATTAAACTGGTCATTTTGGGGATTAGTAAAATAGAAATAAAATTAAATTAAGTTTGAAAGAGTTTCTTTAAGGAAAATAGTGAGGAAATAACAAACCAGATGAGATGTGATTTTGGACAAATATTCTAAAGGTGGCACTCAAAGGACTAAGGCTGTGTTAAATGCTGCAACAGATCTTAACATCATTTGGTAAAACAATTACCCTCTTCCCTTTGTCCCTTTTTCTCCTTTCTCTGGACATAGGGGGTATAAGACAGCCTCTTTTAGCCCAACTTACCTTTCAGAATGATGCAATTAATCTACTGACTCCAACAGCATGACATTTTCCTATGTGCCCAATGTTATACTCCATTCTTATTCTTCACTCCTTTCTCACTCTCACGTCCACACCCCAGAGGGCAGATTCTGCATTCCAGGCATTTAGTGTCTAGGCTCTTAATAAATGTATGAATGAAGGAACACCTGCTTTATCCCTATACATATCTGAACTTCAACTTGACACCACACACACACACACACACACACACACACACACGCACAGCATCAGCCACAGCTCTGCTTTTGAGCTCACAGTATTGCCCCCTCAAGTCACCTTTACTTGCTCTCTGACACTTCAAGTTGGTTCCCTTAGACTTACAATGCGATGCACTAAAGCGCCATGTGAGATTAAGAAGGATTCCAGAATGACTTAAAGTGTGTGTTGCAGTCTCAACAGTTCCTTCTGCATTGTATAGTCAAGTGATTTAAGATTTGTTTTTTAAACTGTAGGCTTGGCCCCGATGAGCCCACAACAATCAGGATAATTGCCCTTTTCACAGTGGTTGGAGAGGAAAGGAAAGGTCTATGTCAATGAGCAAATGGCATTTCTTTTCCTTAGGGAGACTGGTCAAGAATAAGCAAGTGACTCAATTGCCAAAGGAGATGCAGAGAGATGTTTGCAGTTTCTTAGAAAGAAAAGAATTCTCACTTCTGAAAAATCCTTTGGAAACAATCATCTATTTCCCACTGGATCTAGTTGGGTTCAGATATGAGGCCTAGCACTATTATCACCATTTCATTACTGGGATGAAGTGCTGGAAGAGCCAAACAGAACCAGAGACTGATGGGAAACTGCATCTGAATGAAGGCTGATCAAAACTCCTGGTCTGACCTAATCACAGCCTTACATTCAGCAAGACAATGAATTCTACTTATTTGACCATTTTGAAGATGTTTTTTCCTATAACTAGTGGCAAATATATACATACACACATATATAAAATATATAATTAATATATAATTATATATATATAATTAATATATAATTATATATAATATATAATTAAAAATACATATATACATATATAGACACACATATATTTATTAAATATAAACAGATATATATGATATATATAAAGATACATTTTAATCTACATAAGGTCTAAATCTGTTATCATATAGCCATTTTCTCTCTTGAGTCACTGGTAAAATTCCAAAAAGAAGGAAAGTGATCACATCATTTACCTAATAGTTTTGTTTGGTTTATTTAGTGCTTTCTGTTTTTCCACTATACAAAGAGCCAAAATAGTAATAATGTTAACCCTTAATTAACATTTGCTATCTACCTGACAATCTGACAATCTGCTAAATGCTTTACAGGGATCATATTTAATCCTCCCAACAACCTTTTGAAATGGTTCCCAAATTTATTCTCATTTTACAGATGAGAAAATGGAATGTTTAAAAAATCTGTAGTCTCAGAATGAACACCATTGATGTGGTCAGTGACCAAATAATACTGTGTTTTCATGAATTCTACCTACCTTACTAAACTAAATCCTATGACTATTCTCTATTAAAACATGTATATTCTCCTAGTATGAATTGTCTTTCAATTTTGTCTACTTGTTATCTGCTTTTCTACCACTAGCATCAGAATTTCAAGAGGAAGTTTTTCAGTCTGGTTGTTTTTATCCCAGTATCTAGAGTAATAGATGCTCAATAAATACTGAATGAATGAATGATAAATGATAAATGAATGGAAAAATAAACATATTTGCCTGTGTTAGTTCAGGCTGCTGTAACAATTACCATAAGCTTAAAGACCGAAAATATATTTCTCACAATTCTGGAGCATGGACATCTAAGATCAGGGTACCACCATGGTTGGCTTTTGGTGTGAGTCCTTCTTCTAGTTAATAGAAGGCAATCTTCAAGTTGTATACTCACATGCCTGGGAGCAGAAAAAAGAAGGAAGCTCTCCTGTCTTTTCAAATAAAGACACTAATCGCCTCATGAGGGCTCCATCCTCATAACATAATTACTTCCCAAAGGTTTTATATTCAAATATCTTCACATTGGTGAACAAATGAATTTTGTGGACACACAGAAAAAACGCAGTCCATACCATTGCCCAAGAGTACATAGGTAATAAATATCACAGTTGACCAAAGGCTAACACCCTTAAATGCTAGGATATTCCATAAGAGCACAGAGCTGGATGGTCCCACTCCATCCAGCTTCACCAGAATCACCAGACTTCAAAAAATTGCACTGACTTTGAATAACAAAGGGAATCTCTAGGGAATCCCATTTTTATTAAGCTCATCAGATACTTATGTTTAAGACCTACAGCGATAGACTGAATCCTCACAACAGATAAATATATAGCCTCTGAGTAGAGACTGTTCAAAAGTTCAAATGGTTTAGTTCACTTTCTTTGAAATAATGCCTTCGTTTCTTTTTTAGAGAAGTTTTCCAAGTCAATGCCTTCAAGTTAGCTATTAAATATAATTGTAACCCTACACCTTTTACCTCCTTAATACTTGGTAGCTGCTAAAGAATTTTTGAACACAGTCTCTTATCTAAGCCCATAACACTGCCCTGAGACCAGTGAGACACATACCAATTTACATGTGACGGCTCAGAGATGTGAAATGATTTAATTACCAGCACATAGAGAGGGGGTCGATCAGCTGTCCAGCCAGCCTGGTTCTTACCGTTGTCTTATTTTTGGCAGCTTCTCCAGTTCCATCAAGTGTTGAAAAACTAATCTGTAAGCCAAATCTTTGAGACCACCTGCCCTGAGCAAATGTCGAGCTGACATCCAGGCTAAACCTGAGCAGAGGTGGCCATTGCTATAGTAACTCCCCTTGTTTCGTGTTTGGCTGTAACCTCAGATTCCTTGCTTTCATGGAAACTTCTCCCCTGAAAACAAAAGTTGGAGCCATGGTGATGTAGAGGAAAATGCCTGCCAAGGCAACGAAGGAGGGCTTTGCTCCTGTCCTTTATCAACCTTCAGTACACATGACCCAGGTCAGTGTCACCTGCCATCTTTAGTCAACTAAAGGATGAAGCCAATTTGGGAAACATGTAAACTCTCCAGCACATGGGGTTATACTTCCTGGCATTATTTTGTATTGATTTTCAGTTTTCTTTTCCTTATTCTTTCTTTATTTTTTAAAGTTTATTTGTAGAGAAATAGGATTTTGAGATGTGCTAATTAGTAGATTAATTTATGAAATTAAGGACTTTATATTCACTTTCAATCTCCTATTTATTGAAGACCCAAACACACAGAAAAAAAAAAACCACTACATTTTATTAGAGTGAAAAATGATTTTTTGCAAGTTAATTTCAACTGCATTTTATTATATGAATAATTTTAAACAGCAATTTAAAAGCAAATTATTTACCTTATAGTCACAAGCCTAAATATAAACCTCTCTCTAGATGGGATTTCGTATCTCCCTTGTACAAAAATGCAATATATAATACCAATGTGAGAAAGTTTGTATTAAAAATAAGTATTATACATGTTTCTTATTAAGTCTTTAACACATCAAAATTACTGTTTGTTTCCAATAACAAAGTAGAAGTCTTTGGATTCAGAGCTTTGAAAAATACTGCCAAAGGATATTCCCAGTAACACTCTCTGCTCCTGTTAAATTCTACAGAAGTGAAGACATGAAAACTGAATAAGAGAATATATCCGTAGATCATTTTTATAAATATTTAAAGTGTCAAAGACAAAATAGTAGCTATGCTATTTTTTAAAATATGTTAGAGATATTTGAAATTCCCCCATCACCACAGCATCTGGCTACAAAGTGCTTCATGAAAAAGATGAGCCTATGTGTTATATTCACAGAAGAATTTTGTACAAGCATGTACTATGGAAGAGATAAACAACTTTCAGAAAGTGCTATGTCAAAGAGATTAATTCTGGCACAGATGCATTATTTGTTGGCTATAATACAAGTATTATATATTTCCTTCAAAAATTGCTAGTATTTTACCAAAAAAATGAATACTATTTTTAAAAAGCCAAGTACTTTGAAGAAACTAATAAACTTCAGAAAGCCAGAATGCATGTATTTTTTCTAGCTATTTATTTGAAAACTCAGAGAGCGAACATGCATTTACATATTAGATGGTACCACTGTTTAACTGTTTTTCTAGGTCAAATGGGCAATTATCAGCAATTCATATGGGTCAGCCTAACAGAATGTCTATTATCAGGCCACGCCATTCTTGCTTAATTGCAAGTAACAAAGATGACAAGGACAGGCTCAGCTATCCCAACTGTAAACTAATAAGAATCTTGACCTACAATACTATTTAAGTGGGTTCTAAGGTAGAATTAAATCCTATGTTCTAGTTACAAACTCTTTTATTGACTATTATCTACCTCTATTGTTTCTTGCCTATTACCATATTACCTTGTCCAAATAAATTTCACTTCTGACTTAAAGCACTTATACACATCTCTGAGTTGTCATATACATATTAGCTTTCTCTTAGTTGTGATGATACCAGTTACACGTTGGTCATATCTTCATAAAAAACTCTTCCTGTATCTTATTCACATGGTGGTCTGAAAAAAGTTTCCATTTACATTTTTGGGTCATAATTTTAATTTAAAAAAATCCTTATTTAGTCATCTTTCTTCCCTAATTCAGTACGGTATGAAAAGAATCTAAGGAAAAACAATTATTAAGGGTCATCCTAGAAATGAGAAAACTAAAATTGTACTGTTAGGCTATCTGGAACAGATAAAATCACAGACACACACACACACACACACACACACACACACACACACACAAGAACCACCTTCACACAATATTAAGAAAGAAAGGAGACATGCTGAGTATTCTCCGAGGCTCTCTCCCCTACTCAAACTTGATCCAGCAGACTATTCTCTGCTTTTCTCTACCCCACTCTCCCCCTGGTTTCTTGTTGGGTTAGACCAATGAGAGGCATCAGTGAGAGACCAAAGGGCAGTTACGTGGGAGAAGGTGAAGGAATGACCCCTCCCCACACCCTGGTCCCTTTCAGTTTCACTGCGCTTCAGCAGAAACTTCTCCATGTCTCAGCTTCAGGTAAGAGACCCCTCTTCCATGGGCTTACACACCAGGCTCCAGGAACACTTCCCGTTCCCTCTCAGACCTCTGTGTGATTATGGTTTCACTCTGTGGCTGATCTCATGTGTGTCACCATCCTTTGCTGGTTTCCTTACCCCTGCTCACATCTCTGTAATTTAGATTCTTTTCATCTATACTCTTTGATGATGTTATTTATTTATAATAATTTCCAAATCACAGAAGCACAGCATTTTGTTTGTTTGATATAAGCTTTTTATACTATTTGCAATATTTATAATATTTGTAAGCAAGTAGGCAAACAAATAAATACACACATTAATAAATGGACTTTACAAACAGTTGAGAAGAGTTCTGAAAATACCTTTTTTGCCACTGGAGAAGACTTTAAAAGTAGTGGTTTTATTGTATTAGCTTTCCAAGGGTTTTTTTGGTTTTTTGGGTTTTTTTGGTAACAACTTTAATCAAGAAGTTATCACAAAGGGGATTTGATTGGAATATCTTCTTTCATTCAACAAATGACTAATGATACAGCTGTAAATAATGCAAATAATGCCTGGCCTCGTGGTGCTTCATGTTGGCAATAAAGTCTTTAAACAAATAATGACAAATAATTACACCTATGACAATTGTTATAAGTATTAAGAAAGAGAGATACAGTGAAAATTAATCTGGGTCCAAGGGAATGATTCCTAAGCTAAGAAATGAAGGATGAATTAGCTAGGTGCAGGGGTGGGTAAAAAGCTGCTTAGATGTGCATAAAATCTTTATGGTGTGAAGGAGCACAGGGTAATTGAAAAATTGAAAGTAAACCAAAGTGACTATATCATAGACAGTGTGTTGGGGGATGGTAAGATATGAGGCTAAGAGATCAATGCGTGACATAATTTTAAGACCTTTTAGTTCATGTTAAAGATTTTGGAGGCTATTCTAGGAGCACTGGCAAACCATTGATGGATAACAGAAGGGGGATAACATGATACAAATTTGCGTTTGTAAAGACGACTCTGGCTGGTTAGAGAAGAAAGAGAAAGAGGCAGGTTATTGAAGAAGTAACAGGGAATAGGAGGAGAACAAGTACAGGACACTGTTGATTTAGACTAGGATGTTAGATATGAGGAGAGGTGAGCAAAATTAAGAGAATGGAAAGTAATTGAGTGTGATTGGGGGTAGAAGAAGGCATCAAAAGTGATAACCAAGATTCTACTGTTTGATGGTGTTATTTATCGAGATGGAGAATCCCAGGTCAAGAGCAGGTTTGTAGTAAAAGAGAACTGATTTGTTTTAGAAGACTTGAGTTTGAGGCATTTAACACATGGACCAAGAAAACAGTTGAGTTTGAGGGAGGGGAGGACCAGACATTGCCTGGAAAGGGAGCACTAGAGGGAAGGGTCAAACTTCGGATGGAATGTCAACCTTTGAAGATTGAGTGGAAAAGAAGGAGATAGAAGGGCACAAAGATTGACCAATGAGTTGAGTGAAAAACAGAAGTTTCTGGTGTAGGTGGAGTCAAATTAAGAAATTGTTTCAAGAAGCCCACAACCCGGAGCACCTGAGTGGCGCAGTCACCAAGCACCTGTCTCGGATTAGGGTGTGAACACAACGTTCCGGAAAGGAGTCCCTCATCGGGCTTCTCCACCGGGAGCCTGCTTCTTCCTCTCCCACTCCATTGCTTGGGTTCCCTTTCTTGCTGACTGTCTGTCTCTCTCTCTCAAATAAATAAATAAAATCTTTAAGGAAGAAGCCCACATCCCTAAGATCTCTATAAAACAAGGGCGCACGGCCTGGGTCCCAGTCAACACTTGGGCTCTGGACAACCCTGCAATCTCTCTTCATCAGAATGACGAGAAGGAGAAGTCCCCCCCAGCAAAGAAAAGATAATGAGTCTGTGGCCTCTGCCACAGAATTGGCCTCGGCCACAGAATTAATACATATGGATGTATCCCAATTATCAGAAATGGAATTCAGAGCAACAATGGTCAAGATGATGAGTAAACTTGAAAAAAGCATCAGAGAAAGCGTTGCTGAGAATATAGAATCCCTAAGGGCAGAAATGAGAGCGAATCTGACAGAAATTAAAAACTCAGTGGGCCAAATACAGTCAAAACTAGAGGCTCTGACGGCCAGGGTCACCGAGGCAGAGGAACGCGTTAGCGAATTGGAGGATGGGTTAGTAGAAGAAAAAACGAAAATAGAAGCTGGTCTTAAAAAAATCCACGCCCACGAATGTAGATTACGGGAGATTACTGACTCTATGAAACGATCCAATGTCAGAATCATCGGCATCCCTGAAGGGGTGGAGAAAAACAGAGGTCTAGAAGAGATATTTGAACAAATTGTAGCTGAAAACTTCCCTAATCTAGCAAGGGAAACAAGCATTCGTGTCCAAGAGGCAGAGAGGACCCCATCCAAGCTCAACCAGGACAAACCTACGCCACGGCATGTCATAGTGCAATTCGCAAATATTAGATCCAAGGATACAGTATTGAAAGCGGCCAGGGCAAAGAAATTTCTCACGTACCAAGGCAAAGGTATCAGGATTACGTCAGACCTGTCTACAGAGACCTGGAATGAGAGAAAGGCTTGGGGGGGCATTTTTAAAGCTCTTTCAGAGAAAAACATGCAGCCAAGGATCCTTTATCCAGCAAAGCTGTCATTCAGAATTGATGGAGAAATAAAGACGTTCCAAAATCGCCAATCATTAACCAATTTCGTAACCACGAAACCAGCCCTACAGGAGATATTAAGGGGGGCTCTATAAAGGTAAAAAGGCCCCAAGAGTGATACAGAGCAGCAAGTCACAACCGATACAAAGACTTTAAAGAGAAATGGCATCATTAAAATCATATCTGTCAATAATCTCTATCAATCTAAATGGCTTAAACTCTCCCATAAAACGCCACAGGGTTGCAGATTGGATAAAAAGACATGACCCATCCATTTGCTGTCTACAAGAGACTCATTTTGAACCCAAAGATGCATTCAGACTTAGAGTAAGGGGATGGAGTACCATCTTCCACGCAAATGGACCTCAAAAGAAAGCTGGAGTAGCAATTCTCATATCAGATAGACTGGATTTTAAACTAGAGGCCATAGAGAGAGATACAGAAGGGCACTATATTATTCTTAAAGGAAGTATTCAACAAGTGGATATGACAATTATTAATATATATGCCCCCAACAGGGGAGCAGCAAGATACACAAGCCAACTCTTAACCAAAATAAAGAGACATATAGATAAGAACACAGTAATAGTAGGGGACCTCAACACCCCACTATCAGAAATAGACAGAACACCCTGGCAAAAACTAAGCAAAGAATCAAAGGCTTTGAATGCCATACTCGACGAGTTGGACCTCATAGATATATATAGAACACTACACCCCAGAACCAAAGAATACTCATTCTATTCAAATGCCCATGGAACATTCTCAAGAATAGATCATGCTCTGGGACACAAAACAGGTCTCAGCCAATACCAAAAGATTGAAATTATCCCCTGCATATTCTCAGACCACAACGCTCTGAAATTGGAACTCAACCACAAGGAAAAACCTGGAAGAAACTCAAACACTTGGAGGCTAAGAACCATCCTGCTCAAGAATGACTCGATAAACCAGGAAATCAAAAAACAAATTAAACAATTTATGGAGACCAACGAGAATGAATACACAACGGTCCAAAACCTATGGGATACTGCAAAGGCAGTCCTAAGGGGGAAATACATAGCCATCCAAGCCTCACTCAAAAGAATAGAAAAATCTAAAATGCAGTTTCTATATTCTCACCTCAAGAAACTGGAACAGCAACAGAGGGACAGGCCTAACCCACTGACAAGGAAGGAGTTGACCAAGATTAGAGCAGAAATCAATGAATTAGAGACCAGAACCACAGTAGAGCAGATCAACAGGACTAGAAGCTGGTTCTTTGAGAGAATCCATAAAATTGATAGACCACTGGCAAAACTTGTCCAAAAACAAAGAGAAAGGACTGAGATTATTAAAATTATGACTGAAAAGGGAGAGGTCACGACCAGCACCATTGAAATTGCAAGGATTATTAGAAACTTTTATCAACAGCTATATGCCAAAAAACTAAACAATCTGGAAGAGATGGAGGCCTTCCTGGAAACCTATAAACTACCAAGACTGAAACAGGAAGAAATAGATTTCTTAAATAGGCCAATTAACTATGAAGAAATTGAGTCAGTGATAAACAACCTTCCAAATAATAAAACTCCAGGCCCAGACGGTTTTCCTGGGGAATTCTACCAAACATTCAAAGAAGAAATAATACCTATTCTCCTAAAGCTATTTCAAAAAATAGAAACAGAAGGAAAGCTACCAAACTCATTCTATGAGGCTAATATTACCTTGATCCCCAAACCAGGCAAAGACCCCCTCAAAAAGGAGAATTACAGACCGATTTCTCTAATGAATATGGATGCCAAAATCCTCAACAAGATCCTTGCTAATAGAATCCAACAGTACATTAAAAGGATTATCCATCATGACCAAGTGGGATTCATACCTGGGATGCAAGCATGGTTCAACACTCGCAAATCAATCAATGTGATACATCATATCAACAAGAAAAGACTCAAGAACCATATGATCCTCTCAATTGATGCAGAAAAAGCATTTGACAAAATACAGCATCCTTTCCTGATTAAAACCCTTCAGAGTGTAGGAATAGAGGGTACATTTCTCAATCTCATAAAAGCCATCTATGAAAAGCCTACTGCAAGCATTATTCTCAATGGGGAAAAGCTGGAAGCCTTTCCCTTAAGATCAGGAACACGACAAGGATGCCCACTCTCGCCACTATTATTCAACATAGTACTAGAAGTCCTTGCAACAGCAATCAGAAGACAAAAAGGGATCAAAGGTATCCAAATCGGCAAAGAAGAAGTCAAACTGTCTCTCTTTGCAGATGACATGATACTCTATATGGAAAACCCAAAGGAATCCACTCCCAAACTATTAGAAGTTATAGAACAATTCAGTAAGGTGGCAGGATACAAAATCAATGCCCAGAAATCAGTTGCATTTCTATACACGAATAACGAGACTGAAGAAAGAGAAATTAGGGAATCCATCCCATTTACAATAACACCAAAAACCATGCGTTACCTTGGAATTAACTTAACCAGAGACGTAAAGGACCTATATGCTAGAAACTATAGATCACTTTTGAAAGATATTGAGGAAGACATAAAAAGATGGAAAAATATTCCATGCTCATGGATTGGAAGAATTAACATAGTTAAAATGTCCATACTACCCAGAGCAATCTACACTTTCAATGCTATCCCGATCAAAATACCGAGGACATTTTTCAAAGAACTGGAACAAATAGTCCTTAAATTTGTATGGAACCAGAAAAGGCCCCGAATCTCCAAGGAACTGTTGAAAAGGAAAAACAAAGCTGGGGGCATCACAATGCCGGATTTCGAGCTGTACTACAAAGCTGTGATCACAAAGACAGCATGGTACTGGCACAAAAACAGACACATCGACCAATGGAACAGAATAGAGAACCCAGAAATGGACCCTCGGCTCTTTGGGCAACTAATCTTTGATAAAGCAGGAAAAAACATCCGGTGGAAAAAAGACAGTCTCTTCAATAAATGGTGCTGGGAAAATTGGACAGCTACATGCAAAAGAATGAAACTTGACCACTCTCTCACACCATACACAAAAATAAACTCCAAATGGATGAAAGACCTCAATGTGAGACAGGAATCCATCAAAATTCTAGAGGAGAACATAGGCAACAACTTCTATGACATCGGCCAGAGCAACCTTTTTCACGACACATCTCCAAAGGCAAGAGAAATAAAAGATAAAATGAACTTATGGGACTTTATCAGGATAAAGAGCTTCTGCACAGCCAAGGAAACAGTCAAAAAAACTAAGAGACAGCCCACGGAATGGGAGAATATATTTGCAAAGGACACCACAGATAAAGGACTGGTATCCAAGATCTACAAAGAACTTCTCAAACTCAATACACGAGAAACAAATAAACAAATCATAAAATGGGCAGAAGATATGAACAGACACTTTTCCAATGAAGACATACAAATGGCTAACAGACACATGAAAAAATGTTCAAAATCATTAGCCATCAGGGAAATTCAAATCAAAACCACACTGAGATACCACCTTACGCCAGTTAGAATGGCAAAGATAGACAAGGCAAGAAACAACAATTGTTGGAGAGGATGTGGAGAAAGGGGATCCCTCCTACATTGTTGGTGGGAATGCAAGTTGGTACAGCCACTCTGGAAAACAGTGTGGAGGTCCCTTAAAAAGTTAAAAATTGAACTACCCTATGACCCAGCCATTGCACTACTGGGTGTTTACCCCAAAGATACAGACGTAGTAAAGAGAAGGGCCATATGCACCCCAATGTTCATAGCTGCATTGTCCACAATAGCCAAATCATGGAAGGAGCCGAGATGCCCTTCAACAGATGACTGGATTAAGAAGCTGTGGTCCATATATACAATGGAATATTACTCAGCTATCAGAAAGAACGAATTCTCAACATTTGCTGCAACATGGACGGCACTGGAGGAGATAATGCTAAGTGAAATAAGTCAAGCAGAGAAAGACAATTATCATATGATTTCTCTCATCTATGGAACATAAGAACTAGGATGATCGGTAGGGGAAGAAAGGGATAAAGAAAAGGGGGGTAATCAGAAGGGGGAATGAAACATGAGAGACTATGGACTATGAGAAACAAACTGAAGACTTCAGAGGGGAGGGGGTGGGGGAAGGGGATAGACTGGTGATGGGTAGTAAGGAGGGCACGTATTGCATGGTGCACTGGGTGTTATACGCAACTAATGAAGCATCGAACTTTACATCCGAACCCGGGGATGTACTGTATGGTGATTAACATAATATAATAAAAAAAATCATTAAAAAAAAATTAAAAAAAAGAAATTGTTTCAAGGAAGAAAAAGGAAATTGTTTCAAGGAAAATCAAATACACTGAAAGTGTTTGAGATTTCAACTAAGCTAACAATGAAAGCTTGCCTTTTGGACGTTGTGATGCTGAGGTCATTGGTGGCATAGCCAGTTTGGGAGTGGAAAACTGACAGTATGGAGTGCAGCAGGTAAAGACAATGAGTAGAGACACCTCCTAAAATGTTGGGAGGGAATAAAAGTAAAGTGCAGGAGTGGGAGGAAAAAAAACAGAGGGAAGATTTTCTTTTTCTTTCTTTTTCTTTCTTTCTTTCTTTCTTTCCTTCCTTCTTTCTTTCTTTCTTTCTTTTTTCTTTCTTTCTTTCTTTCTTTCTCTTTCCTTTCATTAAAATGAAAGAGGCAAGTTTAGCTGAAATAAGAAAGCTCAAGTTGAGTAACAAGACTCAGGAGGCAGTAGATAATGTAAAGTACAATATTCCTGTGGTGGCAGGAAGAGAGGGACTTGAGCAACAGTGAAGAAGTTGGACTTGCATGGAAGCTGTAGATGACCTACCCCTCCCTTGTAGCAGATGGGCATATTTGCTGTCAGGAACTGAACGTCCTCTCTAGCAGCTTATACGTTCTCTGTGAAGCAATAAGTAATCATTTACTGAGCATGGAAAATGGTGGAAGCCTAGAGGTTTGACGCTACTGTGAAATACTGAAATAAACAATATGTTATAGGGAATTTCAAGTCAACTTAAAAAGAAAGAAACAGATCTCCCAAGCAGTGTTGAAGGTCCATTTAACATTAGCAACTATGAATTTAGAGGTACTGATAAATTCTATGCAATGCTTTTTCAACTAACGTTAGTGTGTCCAACAAGGAGCATTATTGCCTGAATGACAGAGAACTCATCTCTTACTACATTTCTATGCAATTTTGAGTATATACCTCTGTAAATTGCCATGTCCATCCATGTACCCATGCATTGTCACCATATAAAGATGCTCCCTTAGTGCTCTTATTCTCAAATTTAGTCTTGAAACCACTTTTCCTAATCCATTTCTTGTTCAAAGCCATTTCATGGAGCTTAGGATCATTTTGTGTTTACAACTATAGTTCACCTCTCAAACACCAAATTCTTATGGTTTTGCCTGTGATGATCATTCAGCATATGCTATTTTATGCTACTGTAAGGAAATGATTTTCATTTGAAAATTAGAAGTGCTCTTTAGTCACTGACGTAAGTGCATGATTAAGGTAAATAACACAATTATACTGTCTATACAACCTAGAGCAAGACTTCTTGTCTACCCTCTTCTAACACATTCTCTCAGTTATTGGCATAATAATAATATTAATTCCTGTTTGTAACAACAAAGTCCTCACAGAAATGCTCTATCAAATACAGGCTTTCCACATACTAAAATCAAAATTTAAAAAAAGATTTATTTATTTATTTTAGAGATTGAGAGAGCACAAGGGTTAGGGTCTAGAATGCCTGAGCAAGTTGAAGAAATCTCAAAGTATAGGCTGATTTTACCCTGACTAGTGATTATTTTCTTGGAGAGCTATGAACTGACACTCATGGCTGACATTCAGGGTATCTG
The DNA here is from genome assembly GCF_002007445.2 of Ailuropoda melanoleuca. Taxonomy (NCBI): domain Eukaryota; kingdom Metazoa; phylum Chordata; class Mammalia; order Carnivora; family Ursidae; genus Ailuropoda; species Ailuropoda melanoleuca. Next base: position 187,222,459 of record NC_048219.1, read on the forward strand.
GGAAACTCTTAAACATGTAATAAAATACATGTGCATATGTTTGTTTATGCATTTTTCAGGGAGAATACTCATAAGTTTCATCAGATTTCAAAAGGAAACAATGGTGCCCAAATGTGTAAGTTTTACTTACTGGAGAAGTCTTGAAACTAATATTTGTACAATTTGGGTCTACTTGCTGATTGGTGTATATACTCCCAGGCCCCTCACCCCCTCCCACCACCACATACGCATTGATCCCTTGAAATCCTTGGATTTAGAGATTTAAATCCCCAAGAATAACTTCAGAATAACTTGATTTAAATCCTTTGGAGATTCCTTCCTTCATTCAATATTAGACAAGTTCTGAGTTGGTAACAAACTTGATTTTATGAGCAGTGCCTGGGTGGGGCAGTTGGTTTAGTTTCTGATTCTTGGTTTCTGCTCAGGTCATGATTTCAGGTTTGTGGGATCAAGCCCCGCATCAGGCTCTGTGCTCAGCATGGGGTCTGCTTGATATTCTCTCTCCCTCTCCCTCTGCCCCTCCTGCTTGTGCTCTCTCAAAAAAATCATGCTCACACATTTTAATAATACCTGTCCTAACAAGGTAGCATGTTTCTCTTAATCCAGAACTTAAAAATTAGAGTAAAGTTTTACATTCTTAAATGATACATGTTGTAAGATTTTAGGTGTTTTTAAAATTAATTATCATAATTCAGGAGTTACTCCATAGGAAAAAAAAATAGAGAGATGAAAGTGAGATTAGAGAATCATAAATCTAGGCTGGAGGTAGATTTACCATTCATCCTTGTTTGCTCAGGCAGGTGAAAGAATGTTTCCCAGGATATAGGGCTGTCAGCCCTAACACTCAGCAAATCTCTGGGAAACTGGGATGAATTGGTCAAGCAAATAGGCAGATGACATTATTGACTCTTGGCCAATGCGGCATGACTCAGAAAACTATCCTTTTTCAGCATTATCAATTCAAATTTGTGCTAAGGAAAAATTACGAGTAGTAATAGCTAAAATCTGTGATAGGCAGAGAGATGAACACTTTCTCAAGAAATATAGCTTTTTAAATCTAGCCTTATAATAGAAGTATAATTATTACACATCTTAAGGATGAGATTCAGTAATTAGTTCAAGTCACATAGTGAAAAATAGAAGATCGAACATTCAAACACAAGATACTTGACTCCTGGGAGTGAACTTTTAACCACAGCGTAATACACACTAAGTCTTTAAAATCATTTGAAGCCTGTAGAAGCATCAACTGTCTGCTTAAGAATAAAAAGGTTATACTAGTTTCCATGACATAATTACTCTCATCTCAAATAGCTAATGAGTTAAGGTTCAGAGATACCATATGTGGACTAAGTAAGATGAAGCTAGGCATTTCAAGACAGTTCTGATACTAAGAAATCCATTTTTATTTATTTTTACTTATTTTATTTTGAATTCAGTTTTTAAATAAGTGTGACTAATACACGTGCAAGGCAATAAAAAATGCATACAAATAAATCCATGTGCTTAAAACAGAGACAAGAGGGATTAAATAGTTCACATATTGGTCTTAATAGTTTGGGCAATATAATTTCATAAAAACACATTTTATGTTCTCATTGTAATTAGAGGAAAGATGTTCAAAGAGGATGTCAACCTTAGAATCCTTTTCAGAGAAGTATGTGCATTAGAAAAAATAGACCAAATTAGAATTTTGCAGAAATTAGATTTCTTGACTATTATTGTTTGAAAATACAGTCATTATCCTCTTATGAACCCATTTCTTTTTAACATCTTTGAGAACGCATGAGAATATTTAGGTTTGTCCTGAAATTAGATACTTTAAATGTTAAGGACAAAGGCATTCTCCTCTATAGAGACAGTAGAGGGTATCATATTTCTAATTAACTCTTCTCTTCAATTTTTTTCCCAACCAAACACAGCATGAGCCTCCTGTATATTTTGAGAGCCGTGTATTAGTGTTCAAGCATGAACTGGGCAACCATTTATTTGGCCACTATATACTGGATTTAAAGATCAAATAAGAGTACAGATTGGTGACTACTAATAGCCTTTCAATTAGACTTTCTCTAAGTCTGCACATTTCTAAACCTATAGAAACTCTAAATTTTCAAAATGTCATTTCCAGTTCTATTCATAACTTAAGCCCAGAATTTAACCCTACCAGCATCTATGAATCAGGTTAGGGCATTCCATTAGTTTCTACAGCAGCAAATATTTAAAATGTTGGAAAGGTTTGAGAAACCCGTGAGATGTGGAGCTGTTTTTCCTCCAGATAAATCATAAATTTTCTTTTAAAGTAAAGCCAACCCAAACGAGACACCATCTGTAAAATTTTAAAGTCAGGTATTCATCACTGTGATTTAAAAAAGGATAAAGGCAACCCAGATGGATGATTCATTGGGACAGCATCACAGAAGGCAATCTGGTGTAGTATTGAATACACCTGTTGGAGGTGGAAGAGGGGAGAAAGTGAGAATATTTTTATCTTCAATATTATCCAGAAATATTACAGTAAAAATATTTTACATAGCCCAAATTAACTGAAGATGGACAGTTAGGTTCAATTTTATTTCTTTTTGTAGGATGTGCCCACACTTGGCAAACCAAACTGACCAGTCTAACTGTAATAATTCAGTGAAATGGTATGTTTCCCTAAATAAAAGCAAACAAAGGGTTAAAATGGTTTTGGCTGAATGCTTCAAAGATTAAACTCATCAATCACCCAATAGAATCAATTGTTTATGCATGCCAACATAGTCTTTATTTTTTAAATTCTCAAACAGAATGAGTTTACATGAGAAAAGAGAATTAGGTATAGTCAGGGAAAAAAAGCAACTTTTAAGATGAGCAGTGAGTAAAATTTATGGAGTGGGGGGTGGGAAAGGAGGAATTACCATTTCTCAAACTCTTTTCCTTTTCCCATTATATAGAAATTGGAAAGAAAAGATAAGGGAAACAAAAGAAGCGAAGAGGACAGGTGTTTAGGAAAAATGGGGAGAGAAAAAGTTAGAGCCTTGTCCTGGAACTCTCTCCCATTATGGCAAGTGGAAGAGCATAAGTTCCCTCAAGGGAATGGCATTTTGTTAGCTTGGTGCTCCCTGTGTTTGACTACCAGCACTCCACTCACCACCGACACCATCTGGAATCAGCTCAAAGTTCCCTTCCTCCGGAGCACCTGCTAATCTATGATGGTTGAGTATGGCTTATCCTCCTACCTTCTACCTTCAGTTGGATGTGGAGGATTTAGGAGGCTTGGGAGTCTGTGACAGAGTTGCATTCTCAGTTTTGTTCCTAATATCCTTTAAGTTACAGTTTACCTTCATTTCCATCTATTTCCCTTGACTTAAATTATTGCTAAATACCACATTCTCAGGGGATCTTCCCTAACTCCATGCTGGGTGGGGAGCTTGCTTAAGATGCTCTCTTTTTCATCTCCCTCTACCCCTATTATCTCTCTCTCTCTTTCTCTCAAAAAAACAAAATAAAATCCATGAAGCAGGCATTTAGATCTGTCTTGCCTATTGCTATGCCCTGTACATAGTAGACACTCAATAAATACCTGCTTCTTGAATTAATTATTTGTCTTGGCCACTATATCTAGGTTATATCAGAAGTATCCTACTTCATTTGTCACTATCTCTTTGAGGACAATAGATAATGGTCAATTTAGGGCTCATGTGTGACAGTGAGATAGCGTAGATTCTGGAGGCTACGGACCTGGTTTTGTATCATGATCTCACTACTGCAAACTGAGATTTGGACACGGAACTTCAGCTTCCTTTCTTTTAAGGTGAGAATTAATATAAAACCCTCTTTTTGGTGTTACTCTATCATATAACTTTTGTGAAAAAAATTATATATAGTAAAAAGTTATAGAAATGTTGGCTATTTCTGTTTAGTAAGTCTGGCTCATTTATCTGAATAGTAAGTAGTAGATTGGCGCCTGCAAAATATATTAAGGCATTTGTACTCCTTGGGTATGATCCACGGTAATAACTGGCTGGACACCTGAAATACTTTATTTATGCTCCCGAGTAGTTCAATCTTCCTTGAACCTCTAGCTTTAGAGACCTAGTTGGTCATTGTAGCTGAATTATATAATAGCATCTATCTTTTTTACATAATGTTATGATTGAACTGAAATAATTACAACTTTACTTTATATGCAGCATGCATTTTTCATATCATATAACCTATTCTTTAGCAAATGCACTTAACTTTTAAATTTTGAGAAAGAAGTCATTCTTTGGTATGTTTATTGTCACTTGAGAAAAATTGATGTGGTAAGTTTATTGTCTAGAGAGAAAATTGTTGTTTGACTCTGTAAAATAGCCTACTTTTCATACCACAGGTATAGCACTTCATTTTAGAAATGTGGTATTTTAATATTGTAGGAGCATGAAAAGGAGGGGATTCCAGTCACCAACTGAGAATCGTGAGCTCAAAGTCTTTAAGGAAGGAAACAGCTGGAAATGAGGGGAGAATGGCTGGATTTTTTTAACCTTTTATTTGACGTCCCTCTGACTTCACCTCCCACTTGATTCAGATTCATTGTACAGTATTAAGTCTGATGCCAAGCAGAAAATCTTAGGCTGTAGGAGAAGTTGCAGCAAGCTGAGAAGCAGGTAGGCCTACCTTACACCGAAGGAGTAATTCAGTGCCATTTGCTTTAATTAGCCATGCTGATTCCTCTGCAAGTTAATCCCTCAAAACCTGACATAAACCAAGGGTGCCCTGCTAGGCTGTTACTTCTGCTGAGGACTGAACATACCCTTGTCTGATTCTTACTAGTATTTTAGTCATTCTTCTTTCTTGCCCTAGAGACCCTTTTTAAAAACTGATAGAGGTTTCAAATTCTGCCTTGTTGAATTAGTCTAAATGGATATAGAGTGGGTAAAGAAAAACCACCATATACAGTATCAACAAGGTGAATAGTGGTCACTGATCAAACCCACTCACTCTATAGGAAAGGAAGCCAGGATGGAAGAAGTTTGAGTGATTCATTCAGAGAGTGAGAGATGGAGATGAAATGAAGAGTGGAGTCTCCATGCCAAGTCTAAGGCTCTATCCATGGAATGTTCTCTACTTTGAGTGTTCTTTTTGGCCTACTCAAATATTTGTAAATATTAGCGTATAGCAATGAATGGATTTATTGCCTATCCATCCAGGAAAGGACAAACTACAGAACTGGTGCAGTTGGGCAGATGTTTATTCCTTAAATGGGAAAATACACAGGCAGTGTTTAGGTCAGTGGTTTACTAATTACTCAGTGAGTGTTAGTCAACATGCATTTATCAGGCACTGAGATTCCCTGTGTAACAACATCTGAGGTATTTATGAATTCTCTCAGAATTGGACAATATGAACCACTTATATAGTCGTGCATTAGCTCTTGTGACTGTGGACAATACTTATAATTCTGCAGCTCATTTTCCTCCTCTACAAAAAGGGAAAGCCAATATTAGCCATCCAGTGGTGCAAGCATAATACCTAGAATTTAATAGACGCTTGTAAATGGTGGTAGCCATTAAAATCTAATAATGATATCCTCATCGTGCAGCAGCTAATGACTGAATATTTTAACCCAGATTTGAGAAATGGAGATAGATTAAAATTGGCAACCATCTCACTTCCCTTTATTTCCACACACGTGGACAGACTCTATTTCCTTACCCCCTTGAAGTTAGGTGTGACCATAGGACTTTCTTTGACTGTTGACATAGAGCAGAAGTGTCATCTCTAGGTGGAAGCACGTAAGAGTCAGTGCATTATCCTTTATCCTTTCTTCTGAACTATTTACTGGTGTTCTGGATTATCACCGCCCACTCCACCTTGACACCTTCGGTAGGGACCACAGGGAGCAGAGCACCCTGCCAATGAAAGATGGACATGTACGTGAGGAAAAATTAAGGCTGTGCTGTTTTCTTCCCCTGAAATTTGGAAAAATCATTTTCCCTTATTACAGTGTAACCTACATTATTTTGATTTACACAAGAAGAGATTTCAAAGTGAAATCTTCATGATAACTATTCCTGCAATAACATTCACATAAATCCTTACTAGTATTAAACTTTTCCTGTAAAAATTCCTTGTAACTTATTTTGTCCCTCATATGCATCAATAAATCCAGTCAACAATATTTTCTGAGAACACCTGTGTACATAGCATGCTATATTCCCTAATTTCTAAAACAGTGACTTTTTTGTAGTAGACATGCAGTAGATGCTTATTAAACTGAATTATTGAATTGAATTAGATCATGCCATTATTACTCAGAAGACCACAAATTACTGTGCTTATCTTAGGATAACTATTAGCCAGTATGCAATTATGGATCTAGAAGAATAAGCCAGACATCTAGCAACTTATTTCAGCTCAGTTTCACCTACAAATAGGAAGGTACTTCTTATGTCCACCATAATTCTCCTTTGCAACCCATGAGTTCTATATGATTGGGTTCAGTGTGGAGTGAACATAGAAAATTATAAAAGGAGAATAAACCTTAGGCCAAAGTATACAATTTATATTTGGCTCTTTCGTGCACCGCCACCCCCCCCCCCCCGACCACACGATCTCTGTTTCTCTGTT